>NW_027150022.1:0-151000 GCF_031143425.1 Pleurodeles waltl
CTTGTACAGGGGTTCGAATCCAGCCCATGCCATTAAAATGCCTTTAGTTGGAAAAAATATAGCTTTTGATTTTTTTTATTTAGAAATATTATTTTTACGTTAAAAAAATACAGGAACAATTGAAATATATTTTCTGCATTAATGGCCCGAATTTCGAAATTTTAAATCCGCCCCCACCTCCTTTTGCTCAAGTAGGTAAAATAGGAGCAGGCCTTATCTTCATTTATCAATGTATTCGTTTTTTTCATCTAATTGGTGTTTTGGAAAACTAAGCTGTATTATGTGAGGAGGGTGCCATTCACATAATAAAATAGGTTGAATAGTGTTGATTTTTCATTTTGAAATGCTGTGTAAGGTTGTGTGCAGGTGAAAGAGCCTTTATTAGCTGCAGTCAGAAGGTAGCATGTTGAATTTTTGAAGAGATAGAAAAGGACAAAGTCAGGCCTTTGGTTGACTATTTCTTCAAGATGCATGGTGCAGCAAGTGTAGGGATGGAGCAGCTGGCTTGCCATGGCACGGCATGGATTGGCCTGGCCTGGCATGGCCTGGCGTGCTGTGCTGCGCTGCGCTGTGCTGCGCCGTGCCATGGCAGGGCTCTGGGACTGGGACTTTAAACATCCCAGTCTTAGTCTGCAGCCTTTACAGTAAGCCCACAAACGCCCACGAACGCCCAGGTTCTGTATAGAGGATGACTGCAGGTACTTTTGGACCCTGCTAAGTGAGGGTGGGGTCCTTATCTGAAGGCCTTCCGGCGGAAAAATCCTTAGACTAAGACAGTTTGGCAACTTTAGAAATCTGCTGAAGATCATTTGTTGAAGGTCGTATCACAGCAGAAGCTCAGCAAAGTAAGCATGGGAGAACATTATTTGCATAGGACAGCCCCTTTCTCAATCCAATTATTATGCTGCAGTTGCCATGTAGGATTACTAGAGGGCAGCAGTATGAACATAAATCCACAGAGAGGCTTTAAATCTGCTTGCTGAACTACCTCTTGTTCTTGTTGGTTTTTTAATGAGCCATTTAGAGTGGAGGACTGGAATGACTGAGTGAATGAGTATTGAGGAATGATTGGCCTGTATTTCTAGTGAAGGGGGTGCGGGATTTGGAAGGAAAACTACAAGATAAAAGTTCCAAGGCATAGATGCATGGAAGAATATTCACGCCAAAATGAATAAACTTACACCATCTCAAAGCTTCCATGTGCGATATGATTCTTTGCAGGATGAAAGATTTGCCATGTTTGGTTCATAAATGTGCACAGTTGGTGAGTCTCTTGCCAGAATATCAGTAGCACACTCTTTAGATGTGTCCTTGCAGGCGAAATGTCAGGCACTCTTTTGGAGTTATGAGGCCTAGAAAAACCATCCAAAAGAGACCTTATAACGTGTCCTGCAATGGGACAATGAAATCATGGGGAGACCATCCCCCAAGAATCCTAACATGTTCCTTGTTTCTTCTCTCGATACCATAACCACAGGAGGCTTGTGCGAGGCATCTTTTGGTTGGTAATAGAAACTGTCAGAAACCTTCTCCCGAAGTCCTCTCCTCCCCCATTGCCCCTAACCTTTTGTGGTACCCCTGCCCCAAATGAAGGGCGCAATAAACAAGAATGTGGGTAGGCACCCCCCCACCCCACAAAAAAAACACACTGCATCAGTCTGAGCCTCTTGGCACCCCTTTGATAATGCACCACAACACCCCTTTTGACACTGCTCCCCAAAATTTGACTTCTTCCACACCCCCCCCCGAGATTGGAACCCCATCCTTTGTAATCACCCCGTTTGGGTGCAAGGGGGTGGATTCTAACTTGTTCACCCCCATTGGCTCTGCTCCACAGTTCTCCCTCTCCTGCACGCCCTCTTGCTGTCTGGCCTAGACTGCTCCTGTACCTCTCACCCCTTCCTCTCCTGAATCCCTGGGATGTGACCCATTCTTGCTCTCTCCCCCTCTATGCTGCCCCCCCATCTTTCTCCTCTAAATCCCCCAACTACCTCTCTGCCTACCCCACCCCCAGGCTGCATCTTCTCCCCCTCTCTCAACCTGCCCTTCTTTCACCCCATCTCCACCTCTCTGAGCTTGCCCTTCTTGCTCTACCCCCCCCTCCAATTCCCCCGTAGGCTCCACCTAGTTCTCATCTCTCTGTCTTTCTTGCCCCCCACCACCCTCCTATGCTCCGCCTACTCCCAGAGACTGCTCTTTCCCCCCCCTAGGCTCCACCTACTCCCCCTCTCTCTGCCCTTCTTCTCCCCCCCTACTGCCCTCCTAGGCTCCACCTACTCCCCCTCTCTCCCCTCCCCGCCCCCCCCCTAGGCTCCACCTAGTTCCCCGCTCTCTGCCCCCCCCACACCTCCTCTCTCTGCCTGCCCTTACACCCCCTCTCTGAGCCTGCCCTTCTTGCTCTGCCCCCCTAGGCTCCGCCTAGTTCCCCTCTCTCTGCCCTTCTTGCCCCCCTACTCCCACTCTCTGAGTCTGCTCTTCCTCCCCCCCCATTTCCCCCACTAGGCTCTGCCTATTTCCCCTCTCTCTGCCCCCGTACTGCCTTCCTATGCTCCGCCTATTCCTCCTCTCTCTGCCTGCCCTTCTTGCCCACCCCTACTGCCCTCCTACTCCCCCTCTCTCAGCCTGCCCTTCTTGCTTACCCCCCCTCCTTACTCACCACCTATACTCCCTCTCTTCCCACTCTGGACCTATCCTTGCCCCTTCTGCGTGTGTGCACACACACTCAGCAACCACTCTGCAATCCACCATTCACCATGCAGGCACAACTCCAGCCATGCTCTATACACACATGCACACACACACACACAGACACACAGACACAGTACTTACCAATTGACGAGTCATCTCTGACTTACCTCTGCTTTGCCGCCATCAATCACCTGGTGCCGAGCCCGGGATTTGAACCCTGGTTGTCTGGCTGGAAGGCAGGAACTTACCCACTGGACCACACTGGCTTCCATGTCTTTAGCTTGTCAAATCGTCCCTATATCATGGCTGTGAATTATTCTCTGCAGTGGAAGCCATAAGCAATGACACCACGGCCTTTGTTTGGCTGATAGGGTCTCTTGCACAGTGAAAACCTATCAAGGAGTTGTAGCGCAGTGGCAACGTCAAGTGCCTTTGGTGCAGCAGGCTATTCCTATACAGGGGTTCAAATCCGGCCACCGGCCTTAAAAATGCTTTTAGATGGAAAAAATACAGCTTTTGATTTTTTTAATTTAGAAATATTATTTTTACTTTAAAAAAATTCAGGAACAATTTAAATATATTTTGTGCATTAATGGTCTAAATTTCGAAATTTTAAATCCGCCCCCCACCTCCTTTTGCTCAAGTAGGTAAAAAAAGAGCAAAGCCTTATCTTCATTTATCAATGTATTCGTTTTTTCTTCTAATTGGTGTTTTGGAGAAGCCAAATATGGCTGGGGGCGGCAAAACTAAGCTGTATTATGTGAGGAGGGTGCCATTCACAGAATAAAATAGGCTAATCATGGTTACGAAGTGTTCTCTGCAGTGGAAACCATGAGCAACGACATCATGGCCTTTGTGTGGCTGATAGGGTCTCTTGCACTGCTAAAACCCATGAAGGAGTTGTAGCGCAGTGGCAAGGTCAAGTGCCTTTGGTGCAGCAGACTATCCTTGTACAGGGGTTCGAATCCAGCCCATGCCATTAAAATGCCTTTAGTTGGAAAAAATATAGCTTTTGATTTTTTTTATTTAGAAATATTATTTTTACGTTAAAAAAATACAGGAACAATTGAAATATATTTTCTGCATTAATGGCCCGAATTTCGAAATTTTAAATCCGCCCCCACCTCCTTTTGCTCAAGTAGGTAAAATAGGAGCAGGCCTTATCTTCATTTATCAATGTATTCGTTTTTTTCATCTAATTGGTGTTTTGGAAAACTAAGCTGTATTATGTGAGGAGGGTGCCATTCACATAATAAAATAGGTTGAATAGTGTTGATTTTTCATTTTGAAATGCTGTGTAAGGTTGTGTGCAGGTGAAAGAGCCTTTATTAGCTGCAGTCAGAAGGTAGCATGTTGAATTTTTGAAGAGATAGAAAAGGACAAAGTCAGGCCTTTGGTTGACTATTTCTTCAAGATGCATGGTGCAGCAAGTGTAGGGATGGAGCAGCTGGCTTGCCATGGCACGGCATGGATTGGCCTGGCCTGGCATGGCCTGGCGTGCTGTGCTGCGCTGCGCTGTGCTGCGCCGTGCCATGGCAGGGCTCTGGGACTGGGACTTTAAACATCCCAGTCTTAGTCTGCAGCCTTTACAGTAAGCCCACAAACGCCCACGAACGCCCAGGTTCTGTATAGAGGATGACTGCAGGTACTTTTGGACCCTGCTAAGTGAGGGTGGGGTCCTTATCTGAAGGCCTTCAGGCGGAAAAATCCTTAGACTAAGACAGTTTGGCAACTTTAGAAATCTGCTGAAGATCATTTGTTGAAGGTCGTATCACAGCAGAAGCTCAGCAAAGTAGGCATGGGAGAACATTATTTGCATAGGACAGCCCCTTTCTCAATCCAATTATTATGCTGCAGTTGCCATGTAGGATTACTAGAGGGCAGCAGTATGAACATAAATCCACAGAGAGGCTTTAAATCTGCTTGCTGAACTACCTCTTGTTCTTGTTGGTTTTTTAATGAGCCATTTAGAGTGGAGGACTGGAATGACTGAGTGAATGAGTATTGAGGAATGATTGGCCTGTATTTCTAGTGAAGGGGGTGCGGGATTTGGAAGGAAAACTACAAGATAAAAGTTCCAAGGCATAGATGCATGGAAGAATATTCACGCCAAAATGAATAAACTTACACCATCTCAAAGCTTCCATGTGCGATATGATTCTTTGCAGGATGAAAGATTTGCCATGTTTGGTTCATAAATGTGCACAGTTGGTGAGTCTCTTGCCAGAATATCAGTAGCACACTCTTTAGATGTGTCCTTGCAGGCGAAATGTCAGGCACTCTTTTGGAGTTATGAGGCCTAGAAAAACCATCCAAAAGAGACCTTATAACGTGTCCTGCAATGGGACAATGAAATCATGGGGAGACCATCCCCCAAGAATCCTAACATGTTCCTTGTTTCTTCTCTCGATACCATAACCACAGGAGGCTTGTGCGAGGCATCTTTTGGTTGGTAATAGAAACTGTCAGAAACCTTCTCCCGAAGTCCTCTCCTCCCCCATTGCCCCTAACCTTTTGTGGTACCCCTGCCCCAAATGAAGGGCGCAATAAACAAGAATGTGGGTAGGCACCCCCCCACCCCACCCCACAAAAAAAACACACTGCATCAGTCTGAGCCTCTTGGCACCCCTTTGATAATGCACCACAACACCCCTTTTGACACTGCTCCCCAAAATTTGACTTCTTCCACACCCCCCCCGAGATTGGAGGGTGTGTTATGGGGGGGGGGGGGCATAAAAATGATGGGGTCCACCACCAAAACCCCATCCTTTGTAATCACCCCGTTTGGGTGCAAGGGGGTGGATTCTAACTTGTTCACCCCCATTGGCTCTGCTCCACAGTTCTCCCTCTCCTGCACGCCCTCTTGCTGTCTGGCCTAGACTGCTCCTGTACCTCTCACCCCTTCCTCTCCTGAATCCCTGGGACGTGACCCATTCTTGCTCTCTCCCCCTCGTTCCATCTATGCTGCCCCCCATCTTTCTCCTCTAAATCCCCCAACTACCTCTCTGCCTACCCCACCCCCAGGCTGCATCTTTTCCCCCTCTCTCAACCTGCCCTTCTTTCACCCCATCTCCACCTCTCTGAGCCTGCCCTTCTTGCTCTACCCCCCTCCAATTCCCCCGTAGGCTCCACCTAGTTCTCATCTCTCTGTCTTTCTTGCCCCCCACCACCCTCCTATGCTCCGCCTACTCCCAGAGCCTGCTCTTTCCCCCCCTAGGCTCCACCTACTCCCCCTCTCTCTGCCCTTCTTCTCCACCCCTACTGCCCTCCTAGGCTCCACCTACTCCCCCTCTCTCCGCCCCCCCCCCTAGGCTCCACCTAGTTCCCCTCTCTCTGCCCCCCCCACACCCCCTATCTCTGCCTGCCCTTTCACCCCCTCTCTGAGCCTGCCCTTCTTGCTCTGCCCCCCTAGGCTCCGCCTAGTTCCCCTCTCTCTGCCCTTCTTGCCCCCCTACTCCCACTCTCTGAGTCTGCTCTTCCTCCCCCCCCATTTCCCCCACTAGGCTCCGCCTATTCCTCCTCTCTCTGCCTGCCCTTCTTGCCCACCCCTACTGCCCTCCTACTCCCCCTCTCTCAGCCTGCCCTTCTTGCTTACCCCGCCTCCTTACTCACCACCTATACTCCCTCTCTTCCCACTCTGGACCTATCCTTGCCCCTTCTGCGTGTGTGCACACACACTCAGCAACCACTCTGCAATCCACCATTCACCATGCAGGCACAACTCCAGCCATGCTCTATACACACATGCACACACACACACACACAGACACACAGACACAGTACTTACCAATTGACGAGTCATCTCTGACTTACCTCTGCTTTGCCGCCATCAATCACCTGGTGCCGAGCCCGGGATTTGAACCCTGGTTGTCTGGCTGGAAGGCAGGAACTTACCCACTGGACCACACTGGCTTCCATGTCTTTAGCTTGTCAAATCGTCCCTATATCATGGCTGTGAATTATTCTCTGCAGTGGAAGCCATAAGCAATGACACCACGGCCTTTGTTTGGCTGATAGGGTCTCTTGCACAGTGAAAACCTATCAAGGAGTTGTAGCGCAGTGGCAACGTCAAGTGCCTTTGGTGCAGCAGGCTATTCCTATACAGGGGTTCAAATCCGGCCACCGGCCTTAAAAATGCTTTTAGATGGAAAAAATACAGCTTTTGATTTTTTTAATTTAGAAATATTATTTTTACTTTAAAAAAATTCAGGAACAATTTAAATATATTTTGTGCATTAATGGTCTAAATTTCGAAATTTTAAATCCGCCCCCCACCTCCTTTTGCTCAAGTAGGTAAAAAAAGAGCAAAGCCTTATCTTCATTTATCAATGTATTCGTTTTTTCTTCTAATTGGTGTTTTGGAGAAGCCAAATATGGCTGGGGGCGGCAAAACTAAGCTGTATTATGTGAGGAGGGTGCCATTCACAGAATAAAATAGGCTAATCATGGTTACGAAGTGTTCTCTGCAGTGGAAACCATGAGCAACGACATCATGGCCTTTGTGTGGCTGATAGGGTCTCTTGCACTGCTAAAACCCATGAAGGAGTTGTAGCGCAGTGGCAAGGTCAAGTGCCTTTGGTGCAGCAGACTATCCTTGTACAGGGGTTCGAATCCAGCCCATGCCATTAAAATGCCTTTAGTTGGAAAAAATATAGCTTTTGATTTTTTTTATTTAGAAATATTATTTTTACGTTAAAAAAATACAGGAACAATTGAAATATATTTTCTGCATTAATGGCCCGAATTTCGAAATTTTAAATCCGCCCCCACCTCCTTTTGCTCAAGTAGGTAAAATAGGAGCAGGCCTTATCTTCATTTATCAATGTATTCGTTTTTTTCATCTAATTGGTGTTTTGGAAAACTAAGCTGTATTATGTGAGGAGGGTGCCATTCACATAATAAAATAGGTTGAATAGTGTTGATTTTTCATTTTGAAATGCTGTGTAAGGTTGTGTGCAGGTGAAAGAGCCTTTATTAGCTGCAGTCAGAAGGTAGCATGTTGAATTTTTGAAGAGATAGAAAAGGACAAAGTCAGGCCTTTGGTTGACTATTTCTTCAAGATGCATGGTGCAGCAAGTGTAGGGATGGAGCAGCTGGCTTGCCATGGCACGGCATGGATTGGCCTGGCCTGGCATGGCCTGGCGTGCTGTGCTGCGCTGCGCTGTGCTGCGCCGTGCCATGGCAGGGCTCTGGGACTGGGACTTTAAACATCCCAGTCTTAGTCTGCAGCCTTTACAGTAAGCCCACAAACGCCCACGAACGCCCAGGTTCTGTATAGAGGATGACTGCAGGTACTTTTGGACCCTGCTAAGTGAGGGTGGGGTCCTTATCTGAAGGCCTTCAGGCGGAAAAATCCTTAGACTAAGACAGTTTGGCAACTTTAGAAATCTGCTGAAGATCATTTGTTGAAGGTCGTATCACAGCAGAAGCTCAGCAAAGTAGGCATGGGAGAACATTATTTGCATAGGACAGCCCCTTTCTCAATCCAATTATTATGCTGCAGTTGCCATGTAGGATTACTAGAGGGCAGCAGTATGAACATAAATCCACAGAGAGGCTTTAAATCTGCTTGCTGAACTACCTCTTGTTCTTGTTGGTTTTTTAATGAGCCATTTAGAGTGGAGGACTGGAATGACTGAGTGAATGAGTATTGAGGAATGATTGGCCTGTATTTCTAGTGAAGGGGGTGCGGGATTTGGAAGGAAAACTACAAGATAAAAGTTCCAAGGCATAGATGCATGGAAGAATATTCACGCCAAAATGAATAAACTTACACCATCTCAAAGCTTCCATGTGCGATATGATTCTTTGCAGGATGAAAGATTTGCCATGTTTGGTTCATAAATGTGCACAGTTGGTGAGTCTCTTGCCAGAATATCAGTAGCACACTCTTTAGATGTGTCCTTGCAGGCGAAATGTCAGGCACTCTTTTGGAGTTATGAGGCCTAGAAAAACCATCCAAAAGAGACCTTATAACGTGTCCTGCAATGGGACAATGAAATCATGGGGAGACCATCCCCCAAGAATCCTAACATGTTCCTTGTTTCTTCTCTCGATACCATAACCACAGGAGGCTTGTGCGAGGCATCTTTTGGTTGGTAATAGAAACTGTCAGAAACCTTCTCCCGAAGTCCTCTCCTCCCCCATTGCCCCTAACCTTTTGTGGTACCCCTGCCCCAAATGAAGGGCGCAATAAACAAGAATGTGGGTAGGCACCCCCCCACCCCACAAAAAAAACACACTGCATCAGTCTGAGCCTCTTGGCACCCCTTTGATAATGCACCACAACACCCCTTTTGACACTGCTCCCCAAAATTTGACTTCTTCCACACCCCCCCCCGAGATTGGAACCCCATCCTTTGTAATCACCCCGTTTGGGTGCAAGGGGGTGGATTCTAACTTGTTCACCCCCATTGGCTCTGCTCCACAGTTCTCCCTCTCCTGCACGCCCTCTTGCTGTCTGGCCTAGACTGCTCCTGTACCTCTCACCCCTTCCTCTCCTGAATCCCTGGGATGTGACCCATTCTTGCTCTCTCCCCCTCTATGCTGCCCCCCATCTTTCTCCTCTAAATCCCCCAACTACCTCTCTGCCTACCCCACCCCCAGGCTGCATCTTCTCCCCCTCTCTCAACCTGCCCTTCTTTCACCCCATCTCCACCTCTCTGAGCTTGCCCTTCTTGCTCTACCCCCCCCTCCAATTCCCCCGTAGGCTCCACCTAGTTCTCATCTCTCTGTCTTTCTTGCCCCCCACCACCCTCCTATGCTCCGCCTACTCCCAGAGACTGCTCTTTCCCCCCCCCTAGGCTCCACCTACTCCCCCTCTCTCTGCCCTTCTTCTCCCCCCCTACTGCCCTCCTAGGCTCCACCTACTCCCCCTCTCTCCCCTCCCCGCCCCCCCCCTAGGCTCCACCTAGTTCCCCGCTCTCTGCCCCCCCCACACCTCCTCTCTCTGCCTGCCCTTACACCCCCTCTCTGAGCCTGCCCTTCTTGCTCTGCCCCCCTAGGCTCCGCCTAGTTCCCCTCTCTCTGCCCTTCTTGCCCCCCTACTCCCACTCTCTGAGTCTGCTCTTCCTCCCCCCCCATTTCCCCCACTAGGCTCTGCCTATTTCCCCTCTCTCTGCCCCCGTACTGCCTTCCTATGCTCCGCCTATTCCTCCTCTCTCTGCCTGCCCTTCTTGCCCACCCCTACTGCCCTCCTACTCCCCCTCTCTCAGCCTGCCCTTCTTGCTTACCCCCCCTCCTTACTCACCACCTATACTCCCTCTCTTCCCACTCTGGACCTATCCTTGCCCCTTCTGCGTGTGTGCACACACACTCAGCAACCACTCTGCAATCCACCATTCACCATGCAGGCACAACTCCAGCCATGCTCTATACACACATGCACACACACACACACAGACACACAGACACAGTACTTACCAATTGACGAGTCATCTCTGACTTACCTCTGCTTTGCCGCCATCAATCACCTGGTGCCGAGCCCGGGATTTGAACCCTGGTTGTCTGGCTGGAAGGCAGGAACTTACCCACTGGACCACACTGGCTTCCATGTCTTTAGCTTGTCAAATCGTCCCTATATCATGGCTGTGAATTATTCTCTGCAGTGGAAGCCATAAGCAATGACACCACGGCCTTTGTTTGGCTGATAGGGTCTCTTGCACAGTGAAAACCTATCAAGGAGTTGTAGCGCAGTGGCAACGTCAAGTGCCTTTGGTGCAGCAGGCTATTCCTATACAGGGGTTCAAATCCGGCCACCGGCCTTAAAAATGCTTTTAGATGGAAAAAATACAGCTTTTGATTTTTTTAATTTAGAAATATTATTTTTACTTTAAAAAAATTCAGGAACAATTTAAATATATTTTGTGCATTAATGGTCTAAATTTCGAAATTTTAAATCCGCCCCCCACCTCCTTTTGCTCAAGTAGGTAAAAAAAGAGCAAAGCCTTATCTTCATTTATCAATGTATTCGTTTTTTCTTCTAATTGGTGTTTTGGAGAAGCCAAATATGGCTGGGGGCGGCAAAACTAAGCTGTATTATGTGAGGAGGGTGCCATTCACAGAATAAAATAGGCTAATCATGGTTACGAAGTGTTCTCTGCAGTGGAAACCATGAGCAACGACATCATGGCCTTTGTGTGGCTGATAGGGTCTCTTGCACTGCTAAAACCCATGAAGGAGTTGTAGCGCAGTGGCAAGGTCAAGTGCCTTTGGTGCAGCAGACTATCCTTGTTCAGGGGTTCGAATCCAGCCCATGCCATTAAAATGCCTTTAGTTGGAAAAAATATAGCTTTTGATTTTTTTTATTTAGAAATATTATTTTTACGTTAAAAAAATACAGGAACAATTGAAATATATTTTCTGCATTAATGGCCCGAATTTCGAAATTTTAAATCCGCCCCCACCTCCTTTTGCTCAAGTAGGTAAAATAGGAGCAGGCCTTATCTTCATTTATCAATGTATTCGTTTTTTTCATCTAATTGGTGTTTTGGAAAACTAAGCTGTATTATGTGAGGAGGGTGCCATTCACATAATAAAATAGGTTGAATAGTGTTGATTTTTCATTTTGAAATGCTGTGTAAGGTTGTGTGCAGGTGAAAGAGCCTTTATTAGCTGCAGTCAGAAGGTAGCATGTTGAATTTTTGAAGAGATAGAAAAGGACAAAGTCAGGCCTTTGGTTGACTATTTCTTCAAGATGCATGGTGCAGCAAGTGTAGGGATGGAGCAGCTGGCTTGCCATGGCACGGCATGGATTGGCCTGGCCTGGCATGGCCTGGCGTGCTGTGCTGCGCTGCGCTGTGCTGCGCCGTGCCATGGCAGGGCTCTGGGACTGGGACTTTAAACATCCCAGTCTTAGTCTGCAGCCTTTACAGTAAGCCCACAAACGCCCACGAACGCCCAGGTTCTGTATAGAGGATGACTGCAGGTACTTTTGGACCCTGCTAAGTGAGGGTGGGGTCCTTATCTGAAGGCCTTCAGGCGGAAAAATCCTTAGACTAAGACAGTTTGGCAACTTTAGAAATCTGCTGAAGATCATTTGTTGAAGGTCGTATCACAGCAGAAGCTCAGCAAAGTAGGCATGGGAGAACATTATTTGCATAGGACAGCCCCTTTCTCAATCCAATTATTATGCTGCAGTTGCCATGTAGGATTACTAGAGGGCAGCAGTATGAACATAAATCCACAGAGAGGCTTTAAATCTGCTTGCTGAACTACCTCTTGTTCTTGTTGGTTTTTTAATGAGCCATTTAGAGTGGAGGACTGGAATGACTGAGTGAATGAGTATTGAGGAATGATTGGCCTGTATTTCTAGTGAAGGGGGTGCGGGATTTGGAAGGAAAACTACAAGATAAAAGTTCCAAGGCATAGATGCATGGAAGAATATTCACGCCAAAATGAATAAACTTACACCATCTCAAAGCTTCCATGTGCGATATGATTCTTTGCAGGATGAAAGATTTGCCATGTTTGGTTCATAAATGTGCACAGTTGGTGAGTCTCTTGCCAGAATATCAGTAGCACACTCTTTAGATGTGTCCTTGCAGGCGAAATGTCAGGCACTCTTTTGGAGTTATGAGGCCTAGAAAAACCATCCAAAAGAGACCTTATAACGTGTCCTGCAATGGGACAATGAAATCATGGGGAGACCATCCCCCAAGAATCCTAACATGTTCCTTGTTTCTTCTCTCGATACCATAACCACAGGAGGCTTGTGCGAGGCATCTTTTGGTTGGTAATAGAAACTGTCAGAAACCTTCTCCCGAAGTCCTCTCCTCCCCCATTGCCCCTAACCTTTTGTGGTACCCCTGCCCCAAATGAAGGGCGCAATAAACAAGAATGTGGGTAGGCACCCCCCCACCCCACCCCACAAAAAAAACACACTGCATCAGTCTGAGCCTCTTGGCACCCCTTTGATAATGCACCACAACACCCCTTTTGACACTGCTCCCCAAAATTTGACTTCTTCCACACCCCCCCCGAGATTGGAGGGTGTGTTATGGGGGGGGGGGGGCATAAAAATGATGGGGTCCACCACCAAAACCCCATCCTTTGTAATCACCCCGTTTGGGTGCAAGGGGGTGGATTCTAACTTGTTCACCCCCATTGGCTCTGCTCCACAGTTCTCCCTCTCCTGCACGCCCTCTTGCTGTCTGGCCTAGACTGCTCCTGTACCTCTCACCCCTTCCTCTCCTGAATCCCTGGGACGTGACCCATTCTTGCTCTCTCCCCCTCGTTCCATCTATGCTGCCCCCCATCTTTCTCCTCTAAATCCCCCAACTACCTCTCTGCCTACCCCACCCCCAGGCTGCATCTTTTCCCCCTCTCTCAACCTGCCCTTCTTTCACCCCATCTCCACCTCTCTGAGCCTGCCCTTCTTGCTCTACCCCCCTCCAATTCCCCCGTAGGCTCCACCTAGTTCTCATCTCTCTGTCTTTCTTGCCCCCCACCACCCTCCGCCTACTCCCAGAGCCTGCTCTTTCCCCCCCTAGGCTCCACCTACTCCCCCTCTCTCTGCCCTTCTTCTCCCCCCCTACTGCCCTCCTAGGCTCCACCTACTCCCCCTCTCTCCTCGCTGAGCCTGCCCTTCTTGCTCTGCCCCCCCCCCTAGGCTCCACCTAGTTCCCCTCTCTCTGCCCCCCCCACACCCCCTATCTCTGCCTGCCCTTTCACCCCCTCTCTGAGCCTGCCCTTCTTGCTCTGCCCCCCTAGGCTCCGCCTAGTTCCCCTCTCTCTGCCCTTCTTGCCCCCCTACTCCCACTCTCTGAGTCTGCTCTTCCTCCCCCCCCATTTCCCCCACTAGGCTCCGCCTATTCCTCCTCTCTCTGCCTGCCCTTCTTGCCCACCCCTACTGCCCTCCTACTCCCCCTCTCTCAGCCTGCCCTTCTTGCTTACCCCGCCTCCTTACTCACCACCTATACTCCCTCTCTTCCCACTCTGGACCTATCCTTGCCCCTTCTGCGTGTGTGCACACACACTCAGCAACCACTCTGCAATCCACCATTCACCATGCAGGCACAACTCCAGCCATGCTCTATACACACATGCACACACACACACACACACAGACACACAGACACAGTACTTACCAATTGACGAGTCATCTCTGACTTACCTCTGCTTTGCCGCCATCAATCACCTGGTGCCGAGCCCGGGATTTGAACCCTGGTTGTCTGGCTGGAAGGCAGGAACTTACCCACTGGACCACACTGGCTTCCATGTCTTTAGCTTGTCAAATCGTCCCTATATCATGGCTGTGAATTATTCTCTGCAGTGGAAGCCATAAGCAATGACACCACGGCCTTTGTTTGGCTGATAGGGTCTCTTGCACAGTGAAAACCTATCAAGGAGTTGTAGCGCAGTGGCAACGTCAAGTGCCTTTGGTGCAGCAGGCTATTCCTATACAGGGGTTCAAATCCGGCCACCGGCCTTAAAAATGCTTTTAGATGGAAAAAATACAGCTTTTGATTTTTTTAATTTAGAAATATTATTTTTACTTTAAAAAAATTCAGGAACAATTTAAATATATTTTGTGCATTAATGGTCTAAATTTCGAAATTTTAAATCCGCCCCCCACCTCCTTTTGCTCAAGTAGGTAAAAAAAGAGCAAAGCCTTATCTTCATTTATCAATGTATTCGTTTTTTCTTCTAATTGGTGTTTTGGAGAAGCCAAATATGGCTGGGGGCGGCAAAACTAAGCTGTATTATGTGAGGAGGGTGCCATTCACAGAATAAAATAGGCTAATCATGGTTACGAAGTGTTCTCTGCAGTGGAAACCATGAGCAACGACATCATGGCCTTTGTGTGGCTGATAGGGTCTCTTGCACTGCTAAAACCCATGAAGGAGTTGTAGCGCAGTGGCAAGGTCAAGTGCCTTTGGTGCAGCAGACTATCCTTGTACAGGGGTTCGAATCCAGCCCATGCCATTAAAATGCCTTTAGTTGGAAAAAATATAGCTTTTGATTTTTTTTATTTAGAAATATTATTTTTACGTTAAAAAAATACAGGAACAATTGAAATATATTTTCTGCATTAATGGCCCGAATTTCGAAATTTTAAATCCGCCCCCACCTCCTTTTGCTCAAGTAGGTAAAATAGGAGCAGGCCTTATCTTCATTTATCAATGTATTCGTTTTTTTCATCTAATTGGTGTTTTGGAAAACTAAGCTGTATTATGTGAGGAGGGTGCCATTCACATAATAAAATAGGTTGAATAGTGTTGATTTTTCATTTTGAAATGCTGTGTAAGGTTGTGTGCAGGTGAAAGAGCCTTTATTAGCTGCAGTCAGAAGGTAGCATGTTGAATTTTTGAAGAGATAGAAAAGGACAAAGTCAGGCCTTTGGTTGACTATTTCTTCAAGATGCATGGTGCAGCAAGTGTAGGGATGGAGCAGCTGGCTTGCCATGGCACGGCATGGATTGGCCTGGCCTGGCATGGCCTGGCGTGCTGTGCTGCGCTGCGCTGTGCTGCGCCGTGCCATGGCAGGGCTCTGGGACTGGGACTTTAAACATCCCAGTCTTAGTCTGCAGCCTTTACAGTAAGCCCACAAACGCCCACGAACGCCCAGGTTCTGTATAGAGGATGACTGCAGGTACTTTTGGACCCTGCTAAGTGAGGGTGGGGTCCTTATCTGAAGGCCTTCAGGCGGAAAAATCCTTAGACTAAGACAGTTTGGCAACTTTAGAAATCTGCTGAAGATCATTTGTTGAAGGTCGTATCACAGCAGAAGCTCAGCAAAGTAGGCATGGGAGAACATTATTTGCATAGGACAGCCCCTTTCTCAATCCAATTATTATGCTGCAGTTGCCATGTAGGATTACTAGAGGGCAGCAGTATGAACATAAATCCACAGAGAGGCTTTAAATCTGCTTGCTGAACTACCTCTTGTTCTTGTTGGTTTTTTAATGAGCCATTTAGAGTGGAGGACTGGAATGACTGAGTGAATGAGTATTGAGGAATGATTGGCCTGTATTTCTAGTGAAGGGGGTGCGGGATTTGGAAGGAAAACTACAAGATAAAAGTTCCAAGGCATAGATGCATGGAAGAATATTCACGCCAAAATGAATAAACTTACACCATCTCAAAGCTTCCATGTGCGATATGATTCTTTGCAGGATGAAAGATTTGCCATGTTTGGTTCATAAATGTGCACAGTTGGTGAGTCTCTTGCCAGAATATCAGTAGCACACTCTTTAGATGTGTCCTTGCAGGCGAAATGTCAGGCACTCTTTTGGAGTTATGAGGCCTAGAAAAACCATCCAAAAGAGACCTTATAACGTGTCCTGCAATGGGACAATGAAATCATGGGGAGACCATCCCCCAAGAATCCTAACATGTTCCTTGTTTCTTCTCTCGATACCATAACCACAGGAGGCTTGTGCGAGGCATCTTTTGGTTGGTAATAGAAACTGTCAGAAACCTTCTCCCGAAGTCCTCTCCTCCCCCATTGCCCCTAACCTTTTGTGGTACCCCTGCCCCAAATGAAGGGCGCAATAAACAAGAATGTGGGTAGGCACCCCCCCACCCCACAAAAAAAACACACTGCATCAGTCTGAGCCTCTTGGCACCCCTTTGATAATGCACCACAACACCCCTTTTGACACTGCTCCCCAAAATTTGACTTCTTCAACACCCCCCCCCGAGATTGGAACCCCATCCTTTGTAATCACCCCGTTTGGGTGCAAGGGGGTGGATTCTAACTTGTTCACCCCCATTGGCTCTGCTCCACAGTTCTCCCTCTCCTGCACGCCCTCTTGCTGTCTGGCCTAGACTGCTCCTGTACCTCTCACCCCTTCCTCTCCTGAATCCCTGGGATGTGACCCATTCTTGCTCTCTCCCCCTCTATGCTGCCCCCCATCTTTCTCCTCTAAATCCCCCAACTACCTCTCTGCCTACCCCACCCCCAGGCTGCATCTTCTCCCCCTCTCTCAACCTGCCCTTCTTTCACCCCATCTCCACCTCTCTGAGCTTGCCCTTCTTGCTCTACCCCCCCCTCCAATTCCCCCGTAGGCTCCACCTAGTTCTCATCTCTCTGTCTTTCTTGCCCCCCACCACCCTCCTATGCTCCGCCTACTCCCAGAGACTGCTCTTTCCCCCCCCCTAGGCTCCACCTACTCCCCCTCTCTCTGCCCTTCTTCTCCCCCCCTACTGCCCTCCTAGGCTCCACCTACTCCCCCTCTCTCCCCTCCCCGCCCCCCCCCTAGGCTCCACCTAGTTCCCCGCTCTCTGCCCCCCCCACACCTCCTCTCTCTGCCTGCCCTTACACCCCCTCTCTGAGCCTGCCCTTCTTGCTCTGCCCCCCTAGGCTCCGCCTAGTTCCCCTCTCTCTGCCCTTCTTGCCCCCCTACTCCCACTCTCTGAGTCTGCTCTTCCTCCCCCCCCATTTCCCCCACTAGGCTCTGCCTATTTCCCCTCTCTCTGCCCCCGTACTGCCTTCCTATGCTCCGCCTATTCCTCCTCTCTCTGCCTGCCCTTCTTGCCCACCCCTACTGCCCTCCTACTCCCCCTCTCTCAGCCTGCCCTTCTTGCTTACCCCCCCTCCTTACTCACCACCTATACTCCCTCTCTTCCCACTCTGGACCTATCCTTGCCCCTTCTGCGTGTGTGCACACACACTCAGCAACCACTCTGCAATCCACCATTCACCATGCAGGCACAACTCCAGCCATGCTCTATACACACATGCACACACACACACACACACAGACACACAGACACAGTACTTACCAATTGACGAGTCATCTCTGACTTACCTCTGCTTTGCCGCCATCAATCACCTGGTGCCGAGCCCGGGATTTGAACCCTGGTTGTCTGGCTGGAAGGCAGGAACTTACCCACTGGACCACACTGGCTTCCATGTCTTTAGCTTGTCAAATCGTCCCTATATCATGGCTGTGAATTATTCTCTGCAGTGGAAGCCATAAGCAATGACACCACGGCCTTTGTTTGGCTGATAGGGTCTCTTGCACAGTGAAAACCTATCAAGGAGTTGTAGCGCAGTGGCAACGTCAAGTGCCTTTGGTGCAGCAGGCTATTCCTATACAGGGGTTCAAATCCGGCCACCGGCCTTAAAAATGCTTTTAGATGGAAAAAATACAGCTTTTGATTTTTTTAATTTAGAAATATTATTTTTACTTTAAAAAAATTCAGGAACAATTTAAATATATTTTGTGCATTAATGGTCTAAATTTCGAAATTTTAAATCCGCCCCCCACCTCCTTTTGCTCAAGTAGGTAAAAAAAGAGCAAAGCCTTATCTTCATTTATCAATGTATTCGTTTTTTCTTCTAATTGGTGTTTTGGAGAAGCCAAATATGGCTGGGGGCGGCAAAACTAAGCTGTATTATGTGAGGAGGGTGCCATTCACAGAATAAAATAGGCTAATCATGGTTACGAAGTGTTCTCTGCAGTGGAAACCATGAGCAACGACATCATGGCCTTTGTGTGGCTGATAGGGTCTCTTGCACTGCTAAAACCCATGAAGGAGTTGTAGCGCAGTGGCAAGGTCAAGTGCCTTTGGTGCAGCAGACTATCCTTGTACAGGGGTTCGAATCCAGCCCATGCCATTAAAATGCCTTTAGTTGGAAAAAATATAGCTTTTGATTTTTTTTATTTAGAAATATTATTTTTACGTTAAAAAAATACAGGAACAATTGAAATATATTTTCTGCATTAATGGCCCGAATTTCGAAATTTTAAATCCGCCCCCACCTCCTTTTGCTCAAGTAGGTAAAATAGGAGCAGGCCTTATCTTCATTTATCAATGTATTCGTTTTTTTCATCTAATTGGTGTTTTGGAAAACTAAGCTGTATTATGTGAGGAGGGTGCCATTCACATAATAAAATAGGTTGAATAGTGTTGATTTTTCATTTTGAAATGCTGTGTAAGGTTGTGTGCAGGTGAAAGAGCCTTTATTAGCTGCAGTCAGAAGGTAGCATGTTGAATTTTTGAAGAGATAGAAAAGGACAAAGTCAGGCCTTTGGTTGACTATTTCTTCAAGATGCATGGTGCAGCAAGTGTAGGGATGGAGCAGCTGGCTTGCCATGGCACGGCATGGATTGGCCTGGCCTGGCATGGCCTGGCGTGCTGTGCTGCGCTGCGCTGTGCTGCGCCGTGCCATGGCAGGGCTCTGGGACTGGGACTTTAAACATCCCAGTCTTAGTCTGCAGCCTTTACAGTAAGCCCACAAACGCCCACGAACGCCCAGGTTCTGTATAGAGGATGACTGCAGGTACTTTTGGACCCTGCTAAGTGAGGGTGGGGTCCTTATCTGAAGGCCTTCAGGCGGAAAAATCCTTAGACTAAGACAGTTTGGCAACTTTAGAAATCTGCTGAAGATCATTTGTTGAAGGTCGTATCACAGCAGAAGCTCAGCAAAGTAGGCATGGGAGAACATTATTTGCATAGGACAGCCCCTTTCTCAATCCAATTATTATGCTGCAGTTGCCATGTAGGATTACTAGAGGGCAGCAGTATGAACATAAATCCACAGAGAGGCTTTAAATCTGCTTGCTGAACTACCTCTTGTTCTTGTTGGTTTTTTAATGAGCCATTTAGAGTGGAGGACTGGAATGACTGAGTGAATGAGTATTGAGGAATGATTGGCCTGTATTTCTAGTGAAGGGGGTGCGGGATTTGGAAGGAAAACTACAAGATAAAAGTTCCAAGGCATAGATGCATGGAAGAATATTCACGCCAAAATGAATAAACTTACACCATCTCAAAGCTTCCATGTGCGATATGATTCTTTGCAGGATGAAAGATTTGCCATGTTTGGTTCATAAATGTGCACAGTTGGTGAGTCTCTTGCCAGAATATCAGTAGCACACTCTTTAGATGTGTCCTTGCAGGCGAAATGTCAGGCACTCTTTTGGAGTTATGAGGCCTAGAAAAACCATCCAAAAGAGACCTTATAACGTGTCCTGCAATGGGACAATGAAATCATGGGGAGACCATCCCCCAAGAATCCTAACATGTTCCTTGTTTCTTCTCTCGATACCATAACCACAGGAGGCTTGTGCGAGGCATCTTTTGGTTGGTAATAGAAACTGTCAGAAACCTTCTCCCGAAGTCCTCTCCTCCCCCATTGCCCCTAACCTTTTGTGGTACCCCTGCCCCAAATGAAGGGCGCAATAAACAAGAATGTGGGTAGGCACCCCCCCACCCCACAAAAAAAACACACTGCATCAGTCTGAGCCTCTTGGCACCCCTTTGATAATGCACCACAACACCCCTTTTGACACTGCTCCCCAAAATTTGACTTCTTCAACACCCCCCCCCGAGATTGGAACCCCATCCTTTGTAATCACCCCGTTTGGGTGCAAGGGGGTGGATTCTAACTTGTTCACCCCCATTGGCTCTGCTCCACAGTTCTCCCTCTCCTGCACGCCCTCTTGCTGTCTGGCCTAGACTGCTCCTGTACCTCTCACCCCTTCCTCTCCTGAATCCCTGGGATGTGACCCATTCTTGCTCTCTCCCCCTCTATGCTGCCCCCCATCTTTCTCCTCTAAATCCCCCAACTACCTCTCTGCCTACCCCACCCCCAGGCTGCATCTTCTCCCCCTCTCTCAACCTGCCCTTCTTTCACCCCATCTCCACCTCTCTGAGCTTGCCCTTCTTGCTCTACCCCCCCCTCCAATTCCCCCGTAGGCTCCACCTAGTTCTCATCTCTCTGTCTTTCTTGCCCCCCACCACCCTCCTATGCTCCGCCTACTCCCAGAGACTGCTCTTTCCCCCCCCCTAGGCTCCACCTACTCCCCCTCTCTCTGCCCTTCTTCTCCCCCCCTACTGCCCTCCTAGGCTCCACCTACTCCCCCTCTCTCCCCTCCCTGCCCCCCCCCTAGGCTCCACCTAGTTCCCCGCTCTCTGCCCCCCCCACACCTCCTCTCTCTGCCTGCCCTTACACCCCCTCTCTGAGCCTGCCCTTCTTGCTCTGCCCCCCTAGGCTCCGCCTAGTTCCCCTCTCTCTGCCCTTCTTGCCCCCCTACTCCCACTCTCTGAGTCTGCTCTTCCTCCCCCCCCATTTCCCCCACTAGGCTCTGCCTATTTCCCCTCTCTCTGCCCCCGTACTGCCTTCCTATGCTCCGCCTATTCCTCCTCTCTCTGCCTGCCCTTCTTGCCCACCCCTACTGCCCTCCTACTCCCCCTCTCTCAGCCTGCCCTTCTTGCTTACCCCCCCTCCTTACTCACCACCTATACTCCCTCTCTTCCCACTCTGGACCTATCCTTGCCCCTTCTGCGTGTGTGCACACACACTCAGCAACCACTCTGCAATCCACCATTCACCATGCAGGCACAACTCCAGCCATGCTCTATACACACATGCACACACACACACACACACAGACACACAGACACAGTACTTACCAATTGACGAGTCATCTCTGACTTACCTCTGCTTTGCCGCCATCAATCACCTGGTGCCGAGCCCGGGATTTGAACCCTGGTTGTCTGGCTGGAAGGCAGGAACTTACCCACTGGACCACACTGGCTTCCATGTCTTTAGCTTGTCAAATCGTCCCTATATCATGGCTGTGAATTATTCTCTGCAGTGGAAGCCATAAGCAATGACACCACGGCCTTTGTTTGGCTGATAGGGTCTCTTGCACAGTGAAAACCTATCAAGGAGTTGTAGCGCAGTGGCAACGTCAAGTGCCTTTGGTGCAGCAGGCTATTCCTATACAGGGGTTCAAATCCGGCCACCGGCCTTAAAAATGCTTTTAGATGGAAAAAATACAGCTTTTGATTTTTTTAATTTAGAAATATTATTTTTACTTTAAAAAAATTCAGGAACAATTTAAATATATTTTGTGCATTAATGGTCTAAATTTCGAAATTTTAAATCCGCCCCCCACCTCCTTTTGCTCAAGTAGGTAAAAAAAGAGCAAAGCCTTATCTTCATTTATCAATGTATTCGTTTTTTCTTCTAATTGGTGTTTTGGAGAAGCCAAATATGGCTGGGGGCGGCAAAACTAAGCTGTATTATGTGAGGAGGGTGCCATTCACAGAATAAAATAGGCTAATCATGGTTACGAAGTGTTCTCTGCAGTGGAAACCATGAGCAACGACATCATGGCCTTTGTGTGGCTGATAGGGTCTCTTGCACTGCTAAAACCCATGAAGGAGTTGTAGCGCAGTGGCAAGGTCAAGTGCCTTTGGTGCAGCAGACTATCCTTGTACAGGGGTTCGAATCCAGCCCATGCCATTAAAATGCCTTTAGTTGGAAAAAATATAGCTTTTGATTTTTTTTATTTAGAAATATTATTTTTACGTTAAAAAAATACAGGAACAATTGAAATATATTTTCTGCATTAATGGCCCGAATTTCGAAATTTTAAATCCGCCCCCACCTCCTTTTGCTCAAGTAGGTAAAATAGGAGCAGGCCTTATCTTCATTTATCAATGTATTCGTTTTTTTCATCTAATTGGTGTTTTGGAAAACTAAGCTGTATTATGTGAGGAGGGTGCCATTCACATAATAAAATAGGTTGAATAGTGTTGATTTTTCATTTTGAAATGCTGTGTAAGGTTGTGTGCAGGTGAAAGAGCCTTTATTAGCTGCAGTCAGAAGGTAGCATGTTGAATTTTTGAAGAGATAGAAAAGGACAAAGTCAGGCCTTTGGTTGACTATTTCTTCAAGATGCATGGTGCAGCAAGTGTAGGGATGGAGCAGCTGGCTTGCCATGGCACGGCATGGATTGGCCTGGCCTGGCATGGCCTGGCGTGCTGTGCTGCGCTGCGCTGTGCTGCGCCGTGCCATGGCAGGGCTCTGGGACTGGGACTTTAAACATCCCAGTCTTAGTCTGCAGCCTTTACAGTAAGCCCACAAACGCCCACGAACGCCCAGGTTCTGTATAGAGGATGACTGCAGGTACTTTTGGACCCTGCTAAGTGAGGGTGGGGTCCTTATCTGAAGGCCTTCAGGCGGAAAAATCCTTAGACTAAGACAGTTTGGCAACTTTAGAAATCTGCTGAAGATCATTTGTTGAAGGTCGTATCACAGCAGAAGCTCAGCAAAGTAGGCATGGGAGAACATTATTTGCATAGGACAGCCCCTTTCTCAATCCAATTATTATGCTGCAGTTGCCATGTAGGATTACTAGAGGGCAGCAGTATGAACATAAATCCACAGAGAGGCTTTAAATCTGCTTGCTGAACTACCTCTTGTTCTTGTTGGTTTTTTAATGAGCCATTTAGAGTGGAGGACTGGAATGACTGAGTGAATGAGTATTGAGGAATGATTGGCCTGTATTTCTAGTGAAGGGGGTGCGGGATTTGGAAGGAAAACTACAAGATAAAAGTTCCAAGGCATAGATGCATGGAAGAATATTCACGCCAAAATGAATAAACTTACACCATCTCAAAGCTTCCATGTGCGATATGATTCTTTGCAGGATGAAAGATTTGCCATGTTTGGTTCATAAATGTGCACAGTTGGTGAGTCTCTTGCCAGAATATCAGTAGCACACTCTTTAGATGTGTCCTTGCAGGCGAAATGTCAGGCACTCTTTTGGAGTTATGAGGCCTAGAAAAACCATCCAAAAGAGACCTTATAACGTGTCCTGCAATGGGACAATGAAATCATGGGGAGACCATCCCCCAAGAATCCTAACATGTTCCTTGTTTCTTCTCTCGATACCATAACCACAGGAGGCTTGTGCGAGGCATCTTTTGGTTGGTAATAGAAACTGTCAGAAACCTTCTCCCGAAGTCCTCTCCTCCCCCATTGCCCCTAACCTTTTGTGGTACCCCTGCCCCAAATGAAGGGCGCAATAAACAAGAATGTGGGTAGGCACCCCCCCACCCCACAAAAAAAACACACTGCATCAGTCTGAGCCTCTTGGCACCCCTTTGATAATGCACCACAACACCCCTTTTGACACTGCTCCCCAAAATTTGACTTCTTCAACACCCCCCCCGAGATTGGAACCCCATCCTTTGTAATCACCCCGTTTGGGTGCAAGGGGGTGGATTCTAACTTGTTCACCCCCATTGGCTCTGCTCCACAGTTCTCCCTCTCCTGCACGCCCTCTTGCTGTCTGGCCTAGACTGCTCCTGTACCTCTCACCCCTTCCTCTCCTGAATCCCTGGGATGTGACCCATTCTTGCTCTCTCCCCCTCTATGCTGCCCCCCATCTTTCTCCTCTAAATCCCCCAACTACCTCTCTGCCTACCCCACCCCCAGGCTGCATCTTCTCCCCCTCTCTCAACCTGCCCTTCTTTCACCCCATCTCCACCTCTCTGAGCTTGCCCTTCTTGCTCTACCCCCCCCTCCAATTCCCCCGTAGGCTCCACCTAGTTCTCATCTCTCTGTCTTTCTTGCCCCCCACCACCCTCCTATGCTCCGCCTACTCCCAGAGACTGCTCTTTCCCCCCCCCTAGGCTCCACCTACTCCCCCTCTCTCTGCCCTTCTTCTCCCCCCCTACTGCCCTCCTAGGCTCCACCTACTCCCCCTCTCTCCCCTCCCCGCCCCCCCCCTAGGCTCCACCTAGTTCCCCGCTCTCTGCCCCCCCCACACCTCCTCTCTCTGCCTGCCCTTACACCCCCTCTCTGAGCCTGCCCTTCTTGCTCTGCCCCCCTAGGCTCCGCCTAGTTCCCCTCTCTCTGCCCTTCTTGCCCCCCTACTCCCACTCTCTGAGTCTGCTCTTCCTCCCCCCCCATTTCCCCCACTAGGCTCTGCCTATTTCCCCTCTCTCTGCCCCCGTACTGCCTTCCTATGCTCCGCCTATTCCTCCTCTCTCTGCCTGCCCTTCTTGCCCACCCCTACTGCCCTCCTACTCCCCCTCTCTCAGCCTGCCCTTCTTGCTTACCCCCCCTCCTTACTCACCACCTATACTCCCTCTCTTCCCACTCTGGACCTATCCTTGCCCCTTCTGCGTGTGTGCACACACACTCAGCAACCACTCTGCAATCCACCATTCACCATGCAGGCACAACTCCAGCCATGCTCTATACACACATGCACACACACACACACACACAGACACACAGACACAGTACTTACCAATTGACGAGTCATCTCTGACTTACCTCTGCTTTGCCGCCATCAATCACCTGGTGCCGAGCCCGGGATTTGAACCCTGGTTGTCTGGCTGGAAGGCAGGAACTTACCCACTGGACCACACTGGCTTCCATGTCTTTAGCTTGTCAAATCGTCCCTATATCATGGCTGTGAATTATTCTCTGCAGTGGAAGCCATAAGCAATGACACCACGGCCTTTGTTTGGCTGATAGGGTCTCTTGCACAGTGAAAACCTATCAAGGAGTTGTAGCGCAGTGGCAACGTCAAGTGCCTTTGGTGCAGCAGGCTATTCCTATACAGGGGTTCAAATCCGGCCACCGGCCTTAAAAATGCTTTTAGATGGAAAAAATACAGCTTTTGATTTTTTTAATTTAGAAATATTATTTTTACTTTAAAAAAATTCAGGAACAATTTAAATATATTTTGTGCATTAATGGTCTAAATTTCGAAATTTTAAATCCGCCCCCCACCTCCTTTTGCTCAAGTAGGTAAAAAAAGAGCAAAGCCTTATCTTCATTTATCAATGTATTCGTTTTTTCTTCTAATTGGTGTTTTGGAGAAGCCAAATATGGCTGGGGGCGGCAAAACTAAGCTGTATTATGTGAGGAGGGTGCCATTCACAGAATAAAATAGGCTAATCATGGTTACGAAGTGTTCTCTGCAGTGGAAACCATGAGCAACGACATCATGGCCTTTGTGTGGCTGATAGGGTCTCTTGCACTGCTAAAACCCATGAAGGAGTTGTAGCGCAGTGGCAAGGTCAAGTGCCTTTGGTGCAGCAGACTATCCTTGTACAGGGGTTCGAATCCAGCCCATGCCATTAAAATGCCTTTAGTTGGAAAAAATATAGCTTTTGATTTTTTTTATTTAGAAATATTATTTTTACGTTAAAAAAATACAGGAACAATTGAAATATATTTTCTGCATTAATGGCCCGAATTTCGAAATTTTAAATCCGCCCCCACCTCCTTTTGCTCAAGTAGGTAAAATAGGAGCAGGCCTTATCTTCATTTATCAATGTATTCGTTTTTTTCATCTAATTGGTGTTTTGGAAAACTAAGCTGTATTATGTGAGGAGGGTGCCATTCACATAATAAAATAGGTTGAATAGTGTTGATTTTTCATTTTGAAATGCTGTGTAAGGTTGTGTGCAGGTGAAAGAGCCTTTATTAGCTGCAGTCAGAAGGTAGCATGTTGAATTTTTGAAGAGATAGAAAAGGACAAAGTCAGGCCTTTGGTTGACTATTTCTTCAAGATGCATGGTGCAGCAAGTGTAGGGATGGAGCAGCTGGCTTGCCATGGCACGGCATGGATTGGCCTGGCCTGGCATGGCCTGGCGTGCTGTGCTGCGCTGCGCTGTGCTGCGCCGTGCCATGGCAGGGCTCTGGGACTGGGACTTTAAACATCCCAGTCTTAGTCTGCAGCCTTTACAGTAAGCCCACAAACGCCCACGAACGCCCAGGTTCTGTATAGAGGATGACTGCAGGTACTTTTGGACCCTGCTAAGTGAGGGTGGGGTCCTTATCTGAAGGCCTTCAGGCGGAAAAATCCTTAGACTAAGACAGTTTGGCAACTTTAGAAATCTGCTGAAGATCATTTGTTGAAGGTCGTATCACAGCAGAAGCTCAGCAAAGTAGGCATGGGAGAACATTATTTGCATAGGACAGCCCCTTTCTCAATCCAATTATTATGCTGCAGTTGCCATGTAGGATTACTAGAGGGCAGCAGTATGAACATAAATCCACAGAGAGGCTTTAAATCTGCTTGCTGAACTACCTCTTGTTCTTGTTGGTTTTTTAATGAGCCATTTAGAGTGGAGGACTGGAATGACTGAGTGAATGAGTATTGAGGAATGATTGGCCTGTATTTCTAGTGAAGGGGGTGCGGGATTTGGAAGGAAAACTACAAGATAAAAGTTCCAAGGCATAGATGCATGGAAGAATATTCACGCCAAAATGAATAAACTTACACCATCTCAAAGCTTCCATGTGCGATATGATTCTTTGCAGGATGAAAGATTTGCCATGTTTGGTTCATAAATGTGCACAGTTGGTGAGTCTCTTGCCAGAATATCAGTAGCACACTCTTTAGATGTGTCCTTGCAGGCGAAATGTCAGGCACTCTTTTGGAGTTATGAGGCCTAGAAAAACCATCCAAAAGAGACCTTATAACGTGTCCTGCAATGGGACAATGAAATCATGGGGAGACCATCCCCCAAGAATCCTAACATGTTCCTTGTTTCTTCTCTCGATACCATAACCACAGGAGGCTTGTGCGAGGCATCTTTTGGTTGGTAATAGAAACTGTCAGAAACCTTCTCCCGAAGTCCTCTCCTCCCCCATTGCCCCTAACCTTTTGTGGTACCCCTGCCCCAAATGAAGGGCGCAATAAACAAGAATGTGGGTAGGCACCCCCCCACCCCACAAAAAAAACACACTGCATCAGTCTGAGCCTCTTGGCACCCCTTTGATAATGCACCACAACACCCCTTTTGACACTGCTCCCCAAAATTTGACTTCTTCAACACCCCCCCCGAGATTGGAACCCCATCCTTTGTAATCACCCCGTTTGGGTGCAAGGGGGTGGATTCTAACTTGTTCACCCCCATTGGCTCTGCTCCACAGTTCTCCCTCTCCTGCACGCCCTCTTGCTGTCTGGCCTAGACTGCTCCTGTACCTCTCACCCCTTCCTCTCCTGAATCCCTGGGATGTGACCCATTCTTGCTCTCTCCCCCTCTATGCTGCCCCCCATCTTTCTCCTCTAAATCCCCCAACTACCTCTCTGCCTACCCCACCCCCAGGCTGCATCTTCTCCCCCTCTCTCAACCTGCCCTTCTTTCACCCCATCTCCACCTCTCTGAGCTTGCCCTTCTTGCTCTACCCCCCCCTCCAATTCCCCCGTAGGCTCCACCTAGTTCTCATCTCTCTGTCTTTCTTGCCCCCCACCACCCTCCTATGCTCCGCCTACTCCCAGAGACTGCTCTTTCCCCCCCCCTAGGCTCCACCTACTCCCCCTCTCTCTGCCCTTCTTCTCCCCCCCTACTGCCCTCCTAGGCTCCACCTACTCCCCCTCTCTCCCCTCCCCGCCCCCCCCCTAGGCTCCACCTAGTTCCCCGCTCTCTGCCCCCCCCACACCTCCTCTCTCTGCCTGCCCTTACACCCCCTCTCTGAGCCTGCCCTTCTTGCTCTGCCCCCCTAGGCTCCGCCTAGTTCCCCTCTCTCTGCCCTTCTTGCCCCCCTACTCCCACTCTCTGAGTCTGCTCTTCCTCCCCCCCCATTTCCCCCACTAGGCTCTGCCTATTTCCCCTCTCTCTGCCCCCGTACTGCCTTCCTATGCTCCGCCTATTCCTCCTCTCTCTGCCTGCCCTTCTTGCCCACCCCTACTGCCCTCCTACTCCCCCTCTCTCAGCCTGCCCTTCTTGCTTACCCCCCCTCCTTACTCACCACCTATACTCCCTCTCTTCCCACTCTGGACCTATCCTTGCCCCTTCTGCGTGTGTGCACACACACTCAGCAACCACTCTGCAATCCACCATTCACCATGCAGGCACAACTCCAGCCATGCTCTATACACACATGCACACACACACACACACAGACACAGTACTTACCAATTGACGAGTCATCTCTGACTTACCTCTGCTTTGCCGCCATCAATCACCTGGTGCCGAGCCCGGGATTTGAACCCTGGTTGTCTGGCTGGAAGGCAGGAACTTACCCACTGGACCACACTGGCTTCCATGTCTTTAGCTTGTCAAATCGTCCCTATATCATGACTGTGAATTATTCTCTGCAGTGGAAGCCATAAGCAATGACACCACGGCCTTTGTTTGGCTGATAGGGTCTCTTGCACAGTGAAAACCTATCAAGGAGTTGTAGCGCAGTGGCAACGTCAAGTGCCTTTGGTGCAGCAGGCTATTCCTATACAGGGGTTCAAATCCGGCCACCGGCCTTAAAAATGCTTTTAGATGGAAAAAATACAGCTTTTGATTTTTTTAATTTAGAAATATTATTTTTACTTTAAAAAAATTCAGGAACAATTTAAATATATTTTGTGCATTAATGGTCTAAATTTCGAAATTTTAAATCCGCCCCCCACCTCCTTTTGCTCAAGTAGGTAAAAAAAGAGCAAAGCCTTATCTTCATTTATCAATGTATTCGTTTTTTCTTCTAATTGGTGTTTTGGAGAAGCCAAATATGGCTGGGGGCGGCAAAACTAAGCTGTATTATGTGAGGAGGGTGCCATTCACAGAATAAAATAGGCTAATCATGGTTACGAAGTGTTCTCTGCAGTGGAAACCATGAGCAACGACATCATGGCCTTTGTGTGGCTGATAGGGTCTCTTGCACTGCTAAAACCCATGAAGGAGTTGTAGCGCAGTGGCAAGGTCAAGTGCCTTTGGTGCAGCAGACTATCCTTGTACAGGGGTTCGAATCCAGCCCATGCCATTAAAATGCCTTTAGTTGGAAAAAATATAGCTTTTGATTTTTTTTATTTAGAAATATTATTTTTACGTTAAAAAAATACAGGAACAATTGAAATATATTTTCTGCATTAATGGCCCGAATTTCGAAATTTTAAATCCGCCCCCACCTCCTTTTGCTCAAGTAGGTAAAATAGGAGCAGGCCTTATCTTCATTTATCAATGTATTCGTTTTTTTCATCTAATTGGTGTTTTGGAAAACTAAGCTGTATTATGTGAGGAGGGTGCCATTCACATAATAAAATAGGTTGAATAGTGTTGATTTTTCATTTTGAAATGCTGTGTAAGGTTGTGTGCAGGTGAAAGAGCCTTTATTAGCTGCAGTCAGAAGGTAGCATGTTGAATTTTTGAAGAGATAGAAAAGGACAAAGTCAGGCCTTTGGTTGACTATTTCTTCAAGATGCATGGTGCAGCAAGTGTAGGGATGGAGCAGCTGGCTTGCCATGGCACGGCATGGATTGGCCTGGCCTGGCATGGCCTGGCGTGCTGTGCTGCGCTGCGCTGTGCTGCGCCGTGCCATGGCAGGGCTCTGGGACTGGGACTTTAAACATCCCAGTCTTAGTCTGCAGCCTTTACAGTAAGCCCACGAACGCCCAGGTTCTGTATAGAGGATGACTGCAGGTACTTTTGGACCCTGCTAAGTGAGGGTGGGGTCCTTATCTGAAGGCCTTCAGGCGGAAAAATCCTTAGACTAAGACAGTTTGGCAACTTTAGAAATCTGCTGAAGATCATTTGTTGAAGGTCGTATCACAGCAGAAGCTCAGCAAAGTAAGCATGGGAGAACATTATTTGCATAGGACAGCCCCTTTCTCAATCCAATTATTATGCTGCAGTTGCCATGTAGGATTACTAGAGGGCAGCAGTATGAACATAAATCCACAGAGAGGCTTTAAATCTGCTTGCTGAACTACCTCTTGTTCTTGTTGGTTTTTTAATGAGCCATTTAGAGTGGAGGACTGGAATGACTGAGTGAATGAGTATTGAGGAATGATTGGCCTGTATTTCTAGTGAAGGGGGTGCGGGATTTGGAAGGAAAACTACAAGATAAAAGTTCCAAGGCATAGATGCATGGAAGAATATTCACGCCAAAATGAATAAACTTACACCATCTCAAAGCTTCCATGTGCGATATGATTCTTTGCAGGATGAAAGATTTGCCATGTTTGGTTCATAAATGTGCACAGTTGGTGAGTCTCTTGCCAGAATATCAGTAGCACACTCTTTAGATGTGTCCTTGCAGGCGAAATGTCAGGCACTCTTTTGGAGTTATGAGGCCTAGAAAAACCATCCAAAAGAGACCTTATAACGTGTCCTGCAATGGGACAATGAAATCATGGGGAGACCATCCCCCAAGAATCCTAACATGTTCCTTGTTTCTTCTCTCGATACCATAACCACAGGAGGCTTGTGCGAGGCATCTTTTGGTTGGTAATAGAAACTGTCAGAAACCTTCTCCCGAAGTCCTCTCCTCCCCCATTGCCCCTAACCTTTTGTGGTACCCCTGCCCCAAATGAAGGGCGCAATAAACAAGAATGTGGGTAGGCACCCCCCCACCCCACAAAAAAAACACACTGCATCAGTCTGAGCCTCTTGGCACCCCTTTGATAATGCACCACAACACCCCTTTTGACACTGCTCCCCAAAATTTGACTTCTTCCACACCCCCCCCCGAGATTGGAACCCCATCCTTTGTAATCACCCCGTTTGGGTGCAAGGGGGTGGATTCTAACTTGTTCACCCCCATTGGCTCTGCTCCACAGTTCTCCCTCTCCTGCACGCCCTCTTGCTGTCTGGCCTAGACTGCTCCTGTACCTCTCACCCCTTCCTCTCCTGAATCCCTGGGATGTGACCCATTCTTGCTCTCTCCCCCTCTATGCTGCCCCCCATCTTTCTCCTCTAAATCCCCCAACTACCTCTCTGCCTACCCCACCCCCAGGCTGCATCTTCTCCCCCTCTCTCAACCTGCCCTTCTTTCACCCCATCTCCACCTCTCTGAGCTTGCCCTTCTTGCTCTACCCCCCCCTCCAATTCCCCCGTAGGCTCCACCTAGTTCTCATCTCTCTGTCTTTCTTGCCCCCCACCACCCTCCTATGCTCCGCCTACTCCCAGAGACTGCTCTTTCCCCCCCCCTAGGCTCCACCTACTCCCCCTCTCTCTGCCCTTCTTCTCCCCCCCTACTGCCCTCCTAGGCTCCACCTACTCCCCCTCTCTCCCCTCCCCGCCCCCCCCCTAGGCTCCACCTAGTTCCCCGCTCTCTGCCCCCCCCACACCTCCTCTCTCTGCCTGCCCTTACACCCCCTCTCTGAGCCTGCCCTTCTTGCTCTGCCCCCCTAGGCTCCGCCTAGTTCCCCTCTCTCTGCCCTTCTTGCCCCCCTACTCCCACTCTCTGAGTCTGCTCTTCCTCCCCCCCCATTTCCCCCACTAGGCTCTGCCTATTTCCCCTCTCTCTGCCCCCGTACTGCCTTCCTATGCTCCGCCTATTCCTCCTCTCTCTGCCTGCCCTTCTTGCCCACCCCTACTGCCCTCCTACTCCCCCTCTCTCAGCCTGCCCTTCTTGCTTACCCCCCCTCCTTACTCACCACCTATACTCCCTCTCTTCCCACTCTGGACCTATCCTTGCCCCTTCTGCGTGTGTGCACACACACTCAGCAACCACTCTGCAATCCACCATTCACCATGCAGGCACAACTCCAGCCATGCTCTATACACACATGCACACACACACACACACAGACACAGTACTTACCAATTGACGAGTCATCTCTGACTTACCTCTGCTTTGCCGCCATCAATCACCTGGTGCCGAGCCCGGGATTTGAACCCTGGTTGTCTGGCTGGAAGGCAGGAACTTACCCACTGGACCACACTGGCTTCCATGTCTTTAGCTTGTCAAATCGTCCCTATATCATGGCTGTGAATTATTCTCTGCAGTGGAAGCCATAAGCAATGACACCACGGCCTTTGTTTGGCTGATAGGGTCTCTTGCACAGTGAAAACCTATCAAGGAGTTGTAGCGCAGTGGCAACGTCAAGTGCCTTTGGTGCAGCAGGCTATTCCTATACAGGGGTTCAAATCCGGCCACCGGCCTTAAAAATGCTTTTAGATGGAAAAAATACAGCTTTTGATTTTTTTAATTTAGAAATATTATTTTTACTTTAAAAAAATTCAGGAACAATTTAAATATATTTTGTGCATTAATGGTCTAAATTTCGAAATTTTAAATCCGCCCCCCACCTCCTTTTGCTCAAGTAGGTAAAAAAAGAGCAAAGCCTTATCTTCATTTATCAATGTATTCGTTTTTTCTTCTAATTGGTGTTTTGGAGAAGCCAAATATGGCTGGGGGCGGCAAAACTAAGCTGTATTATGTGAGGAGGGTGCCATTCACAGAATAAAATAGGCTAATCATGGTTACGAAGTGTTCTCTGCAGTGGAAACCATGAGCAACGACATCATGGCCTTTGTGTGGCTGATAGGGTCTCTTGCACTGCTAAAACCCATGAAGGAGTTGTAGCGCAGTGGCAAGGTCAAGTGCCTTTGGTGCAGCAGACTATCCTTGTACAGGGGTTCGAATCCAGCCCATGCCATTAAAATGCCTTTAGTTGGAAAAAATATAGCTTTTGATTTTTTTTATTTAGAAATATTATTTTTACGTTAAAAAAATACAGGAACAATTGAAATATATTTTCTGCATTAATGGCCCGAATTTCGAAATTTTAAATCCGCCCCCACCTCCTTTTGCTCAAGTAGGTAAAATAGGAGCAGGCCTTATCTTCATTTATCAATGTATTCGTTTTTTTCATCTAATTGGTGTTTTGGAAAACTAAGCTGTATTATGTGAGGAGGGTGCCATTCACATAATAAAATAGGTTGAATAGTGTTGATTTTTCATTTTGAAATGCTGTGTAAGGTTGTGTGCAGGTGAAAGAGCCTTTATTAGCTGCAGTCAGAAGGTAGCATGTTGAATTTTTGAAGAGATAGAAAAGGACAAAGTCAGGCCTTTGGTTGACTATTTCTTCAAGATGCATGGTGCAGCAAGTGTAGGGATGGAGCAGCTGGCTTGCCATGGCACGGCATGGATTGGCCTGGCCTGGCATGGCCTGGCGTGCTGTGCTGCGCTGCGCTGTGCTGCGCCGTGCCATGGCAGGGCTCTGGGACTGGGACTTTAAACATCCCAGTCTTAGTCTGCAGCCTTTACAGTAAGCCCACGAACGCCCAGGTTCTGTATAGAGGATGACTGCAGGTACTTTTGGACCCTGCTAAGTGAGGGTGGGGTCCTTATCTGAAGGCCTTCAGGCGGAAAAATCCTTAGACTAAGACAGTTTGGCAACTTTAGAAATCTGCTGAAGATCATTTGTTGAAGGTCGTATCACAGCAGAAGCTCAGCAAAGTAAGCATGGGAGAACATTATTTGCATAGGACAGCCCCTTTCTCAATCCAATTATTATGCTGCAGTTGCCATGTAGGATTACTAGAGGGCAGCAGTATGAACATAAATCCACAGAGAGGCTTTAAATCTGCTTGCTGAACTACCTCTTGTTCTTGTTGGTTTTTTAATGAGCCATTTAGAGTGGAGGACTGGAATGACTGAGTGAATGAGTATTGAGGAATGATTGGCCTGTATTTCTAGTGAAGGGGGTGCGGGATTTGGAAGGAAAACTACAAGATAAAAGTTCCAAGGCATAGATGCATGGAAGAATATTCACGCCAAAATGAATAAACTTACACCATCTCAAAGCTTCCATGTGCGATATGATTCTTTGCAGGATGAAAGATTTGCCATGTTTGGTTCATAAATGTGCACAGTTGGTGAGTCTCTTGCCAGAATATCAGTAGCACACTCTTTAGATGTGTCCTTGCAGGCGAAATGTCAGGCACTCTTTTGGAGTTATGAGGCCTAGAAAAACCATCCAAAAGAGACCTTATAACGTGTCCTGCAATGGGACAATGAAATCATGGGGAGACCATCCCCCAAGAATCCTAACATGTTCCTTGTTTCTTCTCTCGATACCATAACCACAGGAGGCTTGTGCGAGGCATCTTTTGGTTGGTAATAGAAACTGTCAGAAACCTTCTCCCGAAGTCCTCTCCTCCCCCATTGCCCCTAACCTTTTGTGGTACCCCTGCCCCAAATGAAGGGCGCAATAAACAAGAATGTGGGTAGGCACCCCCCCACCCCACAAAAAAAACACACTGCATCAGTCTGAGCCTCTTGGCACCCCTTTGATAATGCACCACAACACCCCTTTTGACACTGCTCCCCAAAATTTGACTTCTTCCACACCCCCCCCCGAGATTGGAACCCCATCCTTTGTAATCACCCCGTTTGGGTGCAAGGGGGTGGATTCTAACTTGTTCACCCCCATTGGCTCTGCTCCACAGTTCTCCCTCTCCTGCACGCCCTCTTGCTGTCTGGCCTAGACTGCTCCTGTACCTCTCACCCCTTCCTCTCCTGAATCCCTGGGATGTGACCCATTCTTGCTCTCTCCCCCTCTATGCTGCCCCCCATCTTTCTCCTCTAAATCCCCCAACTACCTCTCTGCCTACCCCACCCCCAGGCTGCATCTTCTCCCCCTCTCTCAACCTGCCCTTCTTTCACCCCATCTCCACCTCTCTGAGCTTGCCCTTCTTGCTCTACCCCCCCCTCCAATTCCCCCGTAGGCTCCACCTAGTTCTCATCTCTCTGTCTTTCTTGCCCCCCACCACCCTCCTATGCTCCGCCTACTCCCAGAGACTGCTCTTTCCCCCCCCCTAGGCTCCACCTACTCCCCCTCTCTCTGCCCTTCTTCTCCCCCCCTACTGCCCTCCTAGGCTCCACCTACTCCCCCTCTCTCCCCTCCCCGCCCCCCCCCTAGGCTCCACCTAGTTCCCCGCTCTCTGCCCCCCCCACACCTCCTCTCTCTGCCTGCCCTTACACCCCCTCTCTGAGCCTGCCCTTCTTGCTCTGCCCCCCTAGGCTCCGCCTAGTTCCCCTCTCTCTGCCCTTCTTGCCCCCCTACTCCCACTCTCTGAGTCTGCTCTTCCTCCCCCCCCATTTCCCCCACTAGGCTCTGCCTATTTCCCCTCTCTCTGCCCCCGTACTGCCTTCCTATGCTCCGCCTATTCCTCCTCTCTCTGCCTGCCCTTCTTGCCCACCCCTACTGCCCTCCTACTCCCCCTCTCTCAGCCTGCCCTTCTTGCTTACCCCCCCCTCCTTACTCACCACCTATACTCCCTCTCTTCCCACTCTGGACCTATCCTTGCCCCTTCTGCGTGTGTGCACACACACTCAGCAACCACTCTGCAATCCACCATTCACCATGCAGGCACAACTCCAGCCATGCTCTATACACACATGCACACACACACACACACAGACACAGTACTTACCAATTGACGAGTCATCTCTGACTTACCTCTGCTTTGCCGCCATCAATCACCTGGTGCCGAGCCCGGGATTTGAACCCTGGTTGTCTGGCTGGAAGGCAGGAACTTACCCACTGGACCACACTGGCTTCCATGTCTTTAGCTTGTCAAATCGTCCCTATATCATGGCTGTGAATTATTCTCTGCAGTGGAAGCCATAAGCAATGACACCACGGCCTTTGTTTGGCTGATAGGGTCTCTTGCACAGTGAAAACCTATCAAGGAGTTGTAGCGCAGTGGCAACGTCAAGTGCCTTTGGTGCAGCAGGCTATTCCTATACAGGGGTTCAAATCCGGCCACCGGCCTTAAAAATGCTTTTAGATGGAAAAAATACAGCTTTTGATTTTTTTAATTTAGAAATATTATTTTTACTTTAAAAAAATTCAGGAACAATTTAAATATATTTTGTGCATTAATGGTCTAAATTTCGAAATTTTAAATCCGCCCCCCACCTCCTTTTGCTCAAGTAGGTAAAAAAAGAGCAAAGCCTTATCTTCATTTATCAATGTATTCGTTTTTTCTTCTAATTGGTGTTTTGGAGAAGCCAAATATGGCTGGGGGCGGCAAAACTAAGCTGTATTATGTGAGGAGGGTGCCATTCACAGAATAAAATAGGCTAATCATGGTTACGAAGTGTTCTCTGCAGTGGAAACCATGAGCAACGACATCATGGCCTTTGTGTGGCTGATAGGGTCTCTTGCACTGCTAAAACCCATGAAGGAGTTGTAGCGCAGTGGCAAGGTCAAGTGCCTTTGGTGCAGCAGACTATCCTTGTACAGGGGTTCGAATCCAGCCCATGCCATTAAAATGCCTTTAGTTGGAAAAAATAGAGCTTTTGATTTTTTTTATTTAGAAATATTATTTTTACGTTAAAAAAATACAGGAACAATTGAAATATATTTTCTGCATTAATGGCCCGAATTTCGAAATTTTAAATCCGCCCCCACCTCCTTTTGCTCAAGTAGGTAAAATAGGAGCAGGCCTTATCTTCATTTATCAATGTATTCGTTTTTTTCATCTAATTGGTGTTTTGGAAAACTAAGCTGTATTATGTGAGGAGGGTGCCATTCACATAATAAAATAGGTTGAATAGTGTTGATTTTTCATTTTGAAATGCTGTGTAAGGTTGTGTGCAGGTGAAAGAGCCTTTATTAGCTGCAGTCAGAAGGTAGCATGTTGAATTTTTGAAGAGATAGAAAAGGACAAAGTCAGGCCTTTGGTTGACTATTTCTTCAAGATGCATGGTGCAGCAAGTGTAGGGATGGAGCAGCTGGCTTGCCATGGCACGGCATGGATTGGCCTGGCCTGGCATGGCCTGGCGTGCTGTGCTGCGCTGCGCTGTGCTGCGCCGTGCCATGGCAGGGCTCTGGGACTGGGACTTTAAACATCCCAGTCTTAGTCTGCAGCCTTTACAGTAAGCCCACAAACGCCCACGAACGCCCAGGTTCTGTATAGAGGATGACTGCAGGTACTTTTGGACCCTGCTAAGTGAGGGTGGGGTCCTTATCTGAAGGCCTTCAGGCGGAAAAATCCTTAGACTAAGACAGTTTGGCAACTTTAGAAATCTGCTGAAGATCATTTGTTGAAGGTCGTATCACAGCAGAAGCTCAGCAAAGTAAGCATGGGAGAACATTATTTGCATAGGACAGCCCCTTTCTCAATCCAATTATTATGCTGCAGTTGCCATGTAGGATTACTAGAGGGCAGCAGTATGAACATAAATCCACAGAGAGGCTTTAAATCTGCTTGCTGAACTACCTCTTGTTCTTGTTGGTTTTTTAATGAGCCATTTAGAGTGGAGGACTGGAATGACTGAGTGAATGAGTATTGAGGAATGATTGGCCTGTATTTCTAGTGAAGGGGGTGCGGGATTTGGAAGGAAAACTACAAGATAAAAGTTCCAAGGCATAGATGCATGGAAGAATATTCACGCCAAAATGAATAAACTTACACCATCTCAAAGCTTCCATGTGCGATATGATTCTTTGCAGGATGAAAGATTTGCCATGTTTGGTTCATAAATGTGCACAGTTGGTGAGTCTCTTGCCAGAATATCAGTAGCACACTCTTTAGATGTGTCCTTGCAGGCGAAATGTCAGGCACTCTTTTGGAGTTATGAGGCCTAGAAAAACCATCCAAAAGAGACCTTATAACGTGTCCTGCAATGGGACAATGAAATCATGGGGAGACCATCCCCCAAGAATCCTAACATGTTCCTTGTTTCTTCTCTCGATACCATAACCACAGGAGGCTTGTGCGAGGCATCTTTTGGTTGGTAATAGAAACTGTCAGAAACCTTCTCCCGAAGTCCTCTCCTCCCCCATTGCCCCTAACCTTTTGTGGTACCCCTGCCCCAAATGAAGGGCGCAATAAACAAGAATGTGGGTAGGCACCCCCCCACCCCACAAAAAAAACACACTGCATCAGTCTGAGCCTCTTGGCACCCCTTTGATAATGCACCACAACACCCCTTTTGACACTGCTCCCCAAAATTTGACTTCTTCCACACCCCCCCCCGAGATTGGAACCCCATCCTTTGTAATCACCCCGTTTGGGTGCAAGGGGGTGGATTCTAACTTGTTCACCCCCATTGGCTCTGCTCCACAGTTCTCCCTCTCCTGCACGCCCTCTTGCTGTCTGGCCTAGACTGCTCCTGTACCTCTCACCCCTTCCTCTCCTGAATCCCTGGGATGTGACCCATTCTTGCTCTCTCCCCCTCTATGCTGCCCCCCATCTTTCTCCTCTAAATCCCCCAACTACCTCTCTGCCTACCCCACCCCCAGGCTGCATCTTCTCCCCCTCTCTCAACCTGCCCTTCTTTCACCCCATCTCCACCTCTCTGAGCTTGCCCTTCTTGCTCTACCCCCCCCTCCAATTCCCCCGTAGGCTCCACCTAGTTCTCATCTCTCTGTCTTTCTTGCCCCCCACCACCCTCCTATGCTCCGCCTACTCCCAGAGACTGCTCTTTCCCCCCCCCTAGGCTCCACCTACTCCCCCTCTCTCTGCCCTTCTTCTCCCCCCCTACTGCCCTCCTAGGCTCCACCTACTCCCCCTCTCTCCCCTCCCCGCCCCCCCCCTAGGCTCCACCTAGTTCCCCGCTCTCTGCCCCCCCCACACCTCCTCTCTCTGCCTGCCCTTACACCCCCTCTCTGAGCCTGCCCTTCTTGCTCTGCCCCCCTAGGCTCCGCCTAGTTCCCCTCTCTCTGCCCTTCTTGCCCCCCTACTCCCACTCTCTGAGTCTGCTCTTCCTCCCCCCCCATTTCCCCCACTAGGCTCTGCCTATTTCCCCTCTCTCTGCCCCCGTACTGCCTTCCTATGCTCCGCCTATTCCTCCTCTCTCTGCCTGCCCTTCTTGCCCACCCCTACTGCCCTCCTACTCCCCCTCTCTCAGCCTGCCCTTCTTGCTTACCCCCCCTCCTTACTCACCACCTATACTCCCTCTCTTCCCACTCTGGACCTATCCTTGCCCCTTCTGCGTGTGTGCACACACACTCAGCAACCACTCTGCAATCCACCATTCACCATGCAGGCACAACTCCAGCCATGCTCTATACACACATGCACACACACACACACACAGACACAGTACTTACCAATTGACGAGTCATCTCTGACTTACCTCTGCTTTGCCGCCATCAATCACCTGGTGCCGAGCCCGGGATTTGAACCCTGGTTGTCTGGCTGGAAGGCAGGAACTTACCCACTGGACCACACTGGCTTCCATGTCTTTAGCTTGTCAAATCGTCCCTATATCATGGCTGTGAATTATTCTCTGCAGTGGAAGCCATAAGCAATGACACCACGGCCTTTGTTTGGCTGATAGGGTCTCTTGCACAGTGAAAACCTATCAAGGAGTTGTAGCGCAGTGGCAACGTCAAGTGCCTTTGGTGCAGCAGGCTATTCCTATACAGGGGTTCAAATCCGGCCACCGGCCTTAAAAATGCTTTTAGATGGAAAAAATACAGCTTTTGATTTTTTTAATTTAGAAATATTATTTTTACTTTAAAAAAATTCAGGAACAATTTAAATATATTTTGTGCATTAATGGTCTAAATTTCGAAATTTTAAATCCGCCCCCCACCTCCTTTTGCTCAAGTAGGTAAAAAAAGAGCAAAGCCTTATCTTCATTTATCAATGTATTCGTTTTTTCTTCTAATTGGTGTTTTGGAGAAGCCAAATATGGCTGGGGGCGGCAAAACTAAGCTGTATTATGTGAGGAGGGTGCCATTCACAGAATAAAATAGGCTAATCATGGTTACGAAGTGTTCTCTGCAGTGGAAACCATGAGCAACGACATCATGGCCTTTGTGTGGCTGATAGGGTCTCTTGCACTGCTAAAACCCATGAAGGAGTTGTAGCGCAGTGGCAAGGTCAAGTGCCTTTGGTGCAGCAGACTATCCTTGTACAGGGGTTCGAATCCAGCCCATGCCATTAAAATGCCTTTAGTTGGAAAAAATATAGCTTTTGATTTTTTTTATTTAGAAATATTATTTTTACGTTAAAAAAATACAGGAACAATTGAAATATATTTTCTGCATTAATGGCCCGAATTTCGAAATTTTAAATCCGCCCCCACCTCCTTTTGCTCAAGTAGGTAAAATAGGAGCAGGCCTTATCTTCATTTATCAATGTATTCGTTTTTTTCATCTAATTGGTGTTTTGGAAAACTAAGCTGTATTATGTGAGGAGGGTGCCATTCACATAATAAAATAGGTTGAATAGTGTTGATTTTTCATTTTGAAATGCTGTGTAAGGTTGTGTGCAGGTGAAAGAGCCTTTATTAGCTGCAGTCAGAAGGTAGCATGTTGAATTTTTGAAGAGATAGAAAAGGACAAAGTCAGGCCTTTGGTTGACTATTTCTTCAAGATGCATGGTGCAGCAAGTGTAGGGATGGAGCAGCTGGCTTGCCATGGCACGGCATGGATTGGCCTGGCCTGGCATGGCCTGGCGTGCTGTGCTGCGCTGCGCTGTGCTGCGCCGTGCCATGGCAGGGCTCTGGGACTGGGACTTTAAACATCCCAGTCTTAGTCTGCAGCCTTTACAGTAAGCCCACGAACGCCCAGGTTCTGTATAGAGGATGACTGCAGGTACTTTTGGACCCTGCTAAGTGAGGGTGGGGTCCTTATCTGAAGGCCTTCAGGCGGAAAAATCCTTAGACTAAGACAGTTTGGCAACTTTAGAAATCTGCTGAAGATCATTTGTTGAAGGTCGTATCACAGCAGAAGCTCAGCAAAGTAAGCATGGGAGAACATTATTTGCATAGGACAGCCCCTTTCTCAATCCAATTATTATGCTGCAGTTGCCATGTAGGATTACTAGAGGGCAGCAGTATGAACATAAATCCACAGAGAGGCTTTAAATCTGCTTGCTGAACTACCTCTTGTTCTTGTTGGTTTTTTAATGAGCCATTTAGAGTGGAGGACTGGAATGACTGAGTGAATGAGTATTGAGGAATGATTGGCCTGTATTTCTAGTGAAGGGGGTGCGGGATTTGGAAGGAAAACTACAAGATAAAAGTTCCAAGGCATAGATGCATGGAAGAATATTCACGCCAAAATGAATAAACTTACACCATCTCAAAGCTTCCATGTGCGATATGATTCTTTGCAGGATGAAAGATTTGCCATGTTTGGTTCATAAATGTGCACAGTTGGTGAGTCTCTTGCCAGAATATCAGTAGCACACTCTTTAGATGTGTCCTTGCAGGCGAAATGTCAGGCACTCTTTTGGAGTTATGAGGCCTAGAAAAACCATCCAAAAGAGACCTTATAACGTGTCCTGCAATGGGACAATGAAATCATGGGGAGACCATCCCCCAAGAATCCTAACATGTTCCTTGTTTCTTCTCTCGATACCATAACCACAGGAAGCTTGTGCGAGGCATCTTTTGGTTGGTAATAGAAACTGTCAGAAACCTTCTCCCGAAGTCCTCTCCTCCCCCATTGCCCCTAACCTTTTGTGGTACCCCTGCCCCAAATGAAGGGCGCAATAAACAAGAATGTGGGTAGGCACCCCCCCACCCCACCCCACAAAAAAAACACACTGCATCAGTCTGAGCCTCTTGGCACCCCTTTGATAATGCACCACAACACCCCTTTTGACACTGCTCCCCAAAATTTGACTTCTTCCACACCCCCCCCGAGATTGGAGGGTGTGTTATGGGGGGGGGGGGGCATAAAAATGATGGGGTCCACCACCAAAACCCCATCCTTTGTAATCACCCCGTTTGGGTGCAAGGGGGTGGATTCTAACTTGTTCACCCCCATTGGCTCTGCTCCACAGTTCTCCCTCTCCTGCACGCCCTCTTGCTGTCTGGCCTAGACTGCTCCTGTACCTCTCACCCCTTCCTCTCCTGAATCCCTGGGACGTGACCCATTCTTGCTCTCTCCCCCTCGTTCCATCTATGCTGCCCCCCATCTTTCTCCTCTAAATCCCCCAACTACCTCTCTGCCTACCCCACCCCCAGGCTGCATCTTTTCCCCCTCTCTCAACCTGCCCTTCTTTCACCCCATCTCCACCTCTCTGAGCCTGCCCTTTTTGCTCTACCCCCCTCCAATTCCCCCGTAGGCTCCACCTAGTTCTCATCTCTCTGTCTTTCTTGCCCCCCACCACCCTCCTATGCTCCGCCTACTCCCAGAGCCTGCTCTTTCCCCCCCTAGGCTCCACCTACTCCCCCTCTCTCTGCCCTTCTTCTCCCCCCCTACTGCCCTCCTAGGCTCCACCTACTCCCCCTCTCTCCTCGCTGAGCCTGCCCTTCTTGCTCTGCCCCCCCCCCTAGGCTCCACCTAGTTCCCCTCTCTCTGCCCCCCCCACACCCCCTATCTCTGCCTGCCCTTTCACCCCCTCTCTGAGCCTGCCCTTCTTGCTCTGCCCCCCTAGGCTCCGCCTAGTTCCCCTCTCTCTGCCCTTCTTGCCCCCCTACTCCCACTCTCTGAGTCTGCTCTTCCTCCCCCCCCATTTCCCCCACTAGGCTCTGCCTATTTCCCCTCTCTCTGCCCCCGTACTGCCTTCCTAGGCTCCGCCTATTCCTCCTCTCTCTGCCTGCCCTTCTTGCCCACCCCTACTGCCCTCCTACTCCCCCTCTCTCAGCCTGCCCTTCTTGCTTACCCCCCCTCCTTACTCACCACCTATACTCCCTCTCTTCCCACTCTGGACCTATCCTTGCCCCTTCTGCGTGTGTGCACACACACTCAGCAACCACTCTGCAATCCACCATTCACCATGCAGGCACAACTCCAGCCATGCTCTATACACACATGCACACACACACACACACACACAGACACAGACACACAGACACAGTACTTACCAATTGACGAGTCATCTCTGACTTACCTCTTCTTTGCCGCCATCAATCACCTGGTGCCGAGCCCGGGATTTGAACCCTGGTTGTCTGGCTGGAAGGCAGGAACTTACCCACTGGACCACACTGGCTTCCATGTCTTTAGCTTGTCAAATCGTCCCTATATCATGGCTGTGAATTATTCTCTGCAGTGGAAGCCATAAGCAATGACACCACGGCCTTTGTTTGGCTGATAGGGTCTCTTGCACAGTGAAAACCTATCAAGGAGTTGTAGTGCAGTGGCAACGTCAAGTGCCTTTGGTGCAGCAGGCTATTCCTATACAGGGGTTCAAATCCGGCCACCGGCCTTAAAAATGCTTTTAGATGGAAAAAATACAGCTTTTGATTTTTTTAATTTATAAATATTATTTTTACTTTAAAAAAATTCAGGAACAATTTAAATATATTTTGTGCATTAATGGTCTAAATTTCGAAATTTTAAATCCGCCCCCCACCTCCTTTTGCTCAAGTAGGTAAAAAGAGAGCAAAGCCTTATCTTCATTTATCAATGTATTCGTTTTTTCTTCTAATTGGTGTTTTGGAGAAGCCAAATATGGCTGGGGGCGGCAAAACTAAGCTGTATTATGTGAGGAGGGTGCCATTCACAGAATAAAATAGGCTAATCATGGTTACGAAGTGTTCTCTGCAGTGGAAACCATGAGCAACGACATCATGGCCTTTGTGTGGCTGATAGGGTCTCTTGCACTGCTAAAACCCATGAAGGAGTTGTAGCGCAGTGGCAAGGTCAAGTGCCTTTGGTGCAGCAGACTATCCTTGTACAGGGGTTCGAATCCAGCCCATGCCATTAAAATGCCTTTAGTTGGAAAAAATATAGCTTTTGATTTTTTTTATTTAGAAATATTATTTTTACGTTAAAAAAATACAGGAACAATTGAAATATATTTTCTGCATTAATGGCCCGAATTTCGAAATTTTAAATCCGCCCCCACCTCCTTTTGCTCAAGTAGGTAAAATAGGAGCAGGCCTTATCTTCATTTATCAATGTATTCGTTTTTTTCATCTAATTGGTGTTTTGGAAAACTAAGCTGTATTATGTGAGGAGGGTGCCATTCACATAATAAAATAGGTTGAATAGTGTTGATTTTTCATTTTGAAATGCTGTGTAAGGTTGTGTGCAGGTGAAAGAGCCTTTATTAGCTGCAGTCAGAAGGTAGCATGTTGAATTTTTGAAGAGATAGAAAAGGACAAAGTCAGGCCTTTGGTTGACTATTTCTTCAAGATGCATGGTGCAGCAAGTGTAGGGATGGAGCAGCTGGCTTGCCATGGCACGGCATGGATTGGCCTGGCCTGGCATGGCCTGGCGTGCTGTGCTGCGCTGCGCTGTGCTGCGCCGTGCCATGGCAGGGCTCTGGGACTGGGACTTTAAACATCCCAGTCTTAGTCTGCAGCCTTTACAGTAAGCCCACAAACGCCCACGAACGCCCAGGTTCTGTATAGAGGATGACTGCAGGTACTTTTGGACCCTGCTAAGTGAGGGTGGGGTCCTTATCTGAAGGCCTTCAGGCGGAAAAATCCTTAGACTAAGACAGTTTGGCAACTTTAGAAATCTGCTGAAGATCATTTGTTGAAGGTCGTATCACAGCAGAAGCTCAGCAAAGTAGGCATGGGAGAACATTATTTGCATAGGACAGCCCCTTTCTCAATCCAATTATTATGCTGCAGTTGCCATGTAGGATTACTAGAGGGCAGCAGTATGAACATAAATCCACAGAGAGGCTTTAAATCTGCTTGCTGAACTACCTCTTGTTCTTGTTGGTTTTTTAATGAGCCATTTAGAGTGGAGGACTGGAATGACTGAGTGAATGAGTATTGAGGAATGATTGGCCTGTATTTCTAGTGAAGGGGGTGCGGGATTTGGAAGGAAAACTACAAGATAAAAGTTCCAAGGCATAGATGCATGGAAGAATATTCACGCCAAAATGAATAAACTTACACCATCTCAAAGCTTCCATGTGCGATATGATTCTTTGCAGGATGAAAGATTTGCCATGTTTGGTTCATAAATGTGCACAGTTGGTGAGTCTCTTGCCAGAATATCAGTAGCACACTCTTTAGATGTGTCCTTGCAGGCGAAATGTCAGGCACTCTTTTGGAGTTATGAGGCCTAGAAAAACCATCCAAAAGAGACCTTATAACGTGTCCTGCAATGGGACAATGAAATCATGGGGAGACCATCCCCCAAGAATCCTAACATGTTCCTTGTTTCTTCTCTCGATACCATAACCACAGGAGGCTTGTGCGAGGCATCTTTTGGTTGGTAATAGAAACTGTCAGAAACCTTCTCCCGAAGTCCTCTCCTCCCCCATTGCCCCTAACCTTTTGTGGTACCCCTGCCCCAAATGAAGGGCGCAATAAACAAGAATGTGGGTAGGCACCCCCCCACCCCACCCCACAAAAAAAACACACTGCATCAGTCTGAGCCTCTTGGCACCCCTTTGATAATGCACCACAACACCCCTTTTGACACTGCTCCCCAAAATTTGACTTCTTCCACACCCCCCCCGAGATTGGAGGGTGTGTTATGGGGGGGGGGGGGGGCATAAAAATGATGGGGTCCACCACCAAAACCCCATCCTTTGTAATCACCCCGTTTGGGTGCAAGGGGGTGGATTCTAACTTGTTCACCCCCATTGGCTCTGCTCCACAGTTCTCCCTCTCCTGCACGCCCTCTTGCTGTCTGGCCTAGACTGCTCCTGTACCTCTCACCCCTTCCTCTCCTGAATCCCTGGGACGTGACCCATTCTTGCTCTCTCCCCCTCGTTCCATCTATGCTGCCCCCCATCTTTCTCCTCTAAATCCCCCAACTACCTCTCTGCCTACCCCACCCCCAGGCTGCATCTTTTCCCCCTCTCTCAACCTGCCCTTCTTTCACCCCATCTCCACCTCTCTGAGCCTGCCCTTCTTGCTCTACCCCCCTCCAATTCCCCCGTAGGCTCCACCTAGTTCTCATCTCTCTGTCTTTCTTGCCCCCCACCACCCTCCGCCTACTCCCAGAGCCTGCTCTTTCCCCCCCTAGGCTCCACCTACTCCCCCTCTCTCTGCCCTTCTTCTCCCCCCCTACTGCCCTCCTAGGCTCCACCTACTCCCCCTCTCTCCTCGCTGAGCCTGCCCTTCTTGCTCTGCCCCCCCCCCTAGGCTCCACCTAGTTCCCCTCTCTCTGCCCCCCCCACACCCCCTATCTCTGCCTGCCCTTTCACCCCCTCTCTGAGCCTGCCCTTCTTGCTCTGCCCCCCTAGGCTCCGCCTAGTTCCCCTCTCTCTGCCCTTCTTGCCCCCCTACTCCCACTCTCTGAGTCTGCTCTTCCTCCCCCCCCATTTCCCCCACTAGGCTCCGCCTATTCCTCCTCTCTCTGCCTGCCCTTCTTGCCCACCCCTACTGCCCTCCTACTCCCCCTCTCTCAGCCTGCCCTTCTTGCTTACCCCGCCTCCTTACTCACCACCTATACTCCCTCTCTTCCCACTCTGGACCTATCCTTGCCCCTTCTGCGTGTGTGCACACACACTCAGCAACCACTCTGCAATCCACCATTCACCATGCAGGCACAACTCCAGCCATGCTCTATACACACATGCACACACACACACACACAGACACACAGACACAGTACTTACCAATTGACGAGTCATCTCTGACTTACCTCTGCTTTGCCGCCATCAATCACCTGGTGCCGAGCCCGGGATTTGAACCCTGGTTGTCTGGCTGGAAGGCAGGAACTTACCCACTGGACCACACTGGCTTCCATGTCTTTAGCTTGTCAAATCGTCCCTATATCATGGCTGTGAATTATTCTCTGCAGTGGAAGCCATAAGCAATGACACCACGGCCTTTGTTTGGCTGATAGGGTCTCTTGCACAGTGAAAACCTATCAAGGAGTTGTAGCGCAGTGGCAACGTCAAGTGCCTTTGGTGCAGCAGGCTATTCCTATACAGGGGTTCAAATCCGGCCACCGGCCTTAAAAATGCTTTTAGATGGAAAAAATACAGCTTTTGATTTTTTTAATTTAGAAATATTATTTTTACTTTAAAAAAATTCAGGAACAATTTAAATATATTTTGTGCATTAATGGTCTAAATTTCGAAATTTTAAATCCGCCCCCCACCTCCTTTTGCTCAAGTAGGTAAAAAAAGAGCAAAGCCTTATCTTCATTTATCAATGTATTCGTTTTTTCTTCTAATTGGTGTTTTGGAGAAGCCAAATATGGCTGGGGGCGGCAAAACTAAGCTGTATTATGTGAGGAGGGTGCCATTCACAGAATAAAATAGGCTAATCATGGTTACGAAGTGTTCTCTGCAGTGGAAACCATGAGCAACGACATCATGGCCTTTGTGTGGCTGATAGGGTCTCTTGCATTGCTAAAACCCATGAAGGAGTTGTAGCGCAGTGGCAAGGTCAAGTGCCTTTGGTGCAGCAGACTATCCTTGTACAGGGGTTCGAATCCAGCCCATGCCATTAAAATGCCTTTAGTTGGAAAAAATATAGCTTTTGATTTTTTTTATTTAGAAATATTATTTTTACGTTAAAAAAATACAGGAACAATTGAAATATATTTTCTGCATTAATGGCCCGAATTTCGAAATTTTAAATCCGCCCCCACCTCCTTTTGCTCAAGTAGGTAAAATAGGAGCAGGCCTTATCTTCATTTATCAATGTATTCGTTTTTTTCATCTAATTGGTGTTTTGGAAAACTAAGCTGTATTATGTGAGGAGGGTGCCATTCACATAATAAAATAGGTTGAATAGTGTTGATTTTTCATTTTGAAATGCTGTGTAAGGTTGTGTGCAGGTGAAAGAGCCTTTATTAGCTGCAGTCAGAAGGTAGCATGTTGAATTTTTGAAGAGATAGAAAAGGACAAAGTCAGGCCTTTGGTTGACTATTTCTTCAAGATGCATGGTGCAGCAAGTGTAGGGATGGAGCAGCTGGCTTGCCATGGCACGGCATGGATTGGCCTGGCCTGGCATGGCCTGGCGTGCTGTGCTGCGCTGCGCTGTGCTGCGCCGTGCCATGGCAGGGCTCTGGGACTGGGACTTTAAACATCCCAGTCTTAGTCTGCAGCCTTTACAGTAAGCCCACAAACGCCCACGAACGCCCAGGTTCTGTATAGAGGATGACTGCAGGTACTTTTGGACCCTGCTAAGTGAGGGTGGGGTCCTTATCTGAAGGCCTTCAGGCGGAAAAATCCTTAGACTAAGACAGTTTGGCAACTTTAGAAATCTGCTGAAGATCATTTGTTGAAGGTCGTATCACAGCAGAAGCTCAGCAAAGTAGGCATGGGAGAACATTATTTGCATAGGACAGCCCCTTTCTCAATCCAATTATTATGCTGCAGTTGCCATGTAGGATTACTAGAGGGCAGCAGTATGAACATAAATCCACAGAGAGGCTTTAAATCTGCTTGCTGAACTACCTCTTGTTCTTGTTGGTTTTTTAATGAGCCATTTAGAGTGGAGGACTGGAATGACTGAGTGAATGAGTATTGAGGAATGATTGGCCTGTATTTCTAGTGAAGGGGGTGCGGGATTTGGAAGGAAAACTACAAGATAAAAGTTCCAAGGCATAGATGCATGGAAGAATATTCACGCCAAAATGAATAAACTTACACCATCTCAAAGCTTCCATGTGCGATATGATTCTTTGCAGGATGAAAGATTTGCCATGTTTGGTTCATAAATGTGCACAGTTGGTGAGTCTCTTGCCAGAATATCAGTAGCACACTCTTTAGATGTGTCCTTGCAGGCGAAATGTCAGGCACTCTTTTGGAGTTATGAGGCCTAGAAAAACCATCCAAAAGAGACCTTATAACGTGTCCTGCAATGGGACAATGAAATCATGGGGAGACCATCCCCCAAGAATCCTAACATGTTCCTTGTTTCTTCTCTCGATACCATAACCACAGGAGGCTTGTGCGAGGCATCTTTTGGTTGGTAATAGAAACTGTCAGAAACCTTCTCCCGAAGTCCTCTCCTCCCCCATTGCCCCTAACCTTTTGTGGTACCCCTGCCCCAAATGAAGGGCGCAATAAACAAGAATGTGGGTAGGCACCCCCCCACCCCACAAAAAAAACACACTGCATCAGTCTGAGCCTCTTGGCACCCCTTTGATAATGCACCACAACACCCCTTTTGACACTGCTCCCCAAAATTTGACTTCTTCAACACCCCCCCCCGAGATTGGAACCCCATCCTTTGTAATCACCCCGTTTGGGTGCAAGGGGGTGGATTCTAACTTGTTCACCCCCATTGGCTCTGCTCCACAGTTCTCCCTCTCCTGCACGCCCTCTTGCTGTCTGGCCTAGACTGCTCCTGTACCTCTCACCCCTTCCTCTCCTGAATCCCTGGGATGTGACCCATTCTTGCTCTCTCCCCCTCTATGCTGCCCCCCATCTTTCTCCTCTAAATCCCCCAACTACCTCTCTGCCTACCCCACCCCCAGGCTGCATCTTCTCCCCCTCTCTCAACCTGCCCTTCTTTCACCCCATCTCCACCTCTCTGAGCTTGCCCTTCTTGCTCTACCCCCCCCTCCAATTCCCCCGTAGGCTCCACCTAGTTCTCATCTCTCTGTCTTTCTTGCCCCCCACCACCCTCCTATGCTCCGCCTACTCCCAGAGACTGCTCTTTCCCCCCCCCTAGGCTCCACCTACTCCCCCTCTCTCTGCCCTTCTTCTCCCCCCCTACTGCCCTCCTAGGCTCCACCTACTCCCCCTCTCTCCCCTCCCCGCCCCCCCCCTAGGCTCCACCTAGTTCCCCGCTCTCTGCCCCCCCCACACCTCCTCTCTCTGCCTGCCCTTACACCCCCTCTCTGAGCCTGCCCTTCTTGCTCTGCCCCCCTAGGCTCCGCCTAGTTCCCCTCTCTCTGCCCTTCTTGCCCCCCTACTCCCACTCTCTGAGTCTGCTCTTCCTCCCCCCCCATTTCCCCCACTAGGCTCTGCCTATTTCCCCTCTCTCTGCCCCCGTACTGCCTTCCTATGCTCCGCCTATTCCTCCTCTCTCTGCCTGCCCTTCTTGCCCACCCCTACTGCCCTCCTACTCCCCCTCTCTCAGCCTGCCCTTCTTGCTTACCCCCCCTCCTTACTCACCACCTATACTCCCTCTCTTCCCACTCTGGACCTATCCTTGCCCCTTCTGCGTGTGTGCACACACACTCAGCAACCACTCTGCAATCCACCATTCACCATGCAGGCACAACTCCAGCCATGCTCTATACACACATGCACACACACACACACACACAGACACACAGACACAGTACTTACCAATTGACGAGTCATCTCTGACTTACCTCTGCTTTGCCGCCATCAATCACCTGGTGCCGAGCCCGGGATTTGAACCCTGGTTGTCTGGCTGGAAGGCAGGAACTTACCCACTGGACCACACTGGCTTCCATGTCTTTAGCTTGTCAAATCGTCCCTATATCATGGCTGTGAATTATTCTCTGCAGTGGAAGCCATAAGCAATGACACCACGGCCTTTGTTTGGCTGATAGGGTCTCTTGCACAGTGAAAACCTATCAAGGAGTTGTAGCGCAGTGGCAACGTCAAGTGCCTTTGGTGCAGCAGGCTATTCCTATACAGGGGTTCAAATCCGGCCACCGGCCTTAAAAATGCTTTTAGATGGAAAAAATACAGCTTTTGATTTTTTTAATTTTGAAATATTATTTTTACTTTAAAAAAATTCAGGAACAATTTAAATATATTTTGTGCATTAATGGTCTAAATTTCGAAATTTTAAATCCGCCCCCCACCTCCTTTTGCTCAAGTAGGTAAAAAAAGAGCAAAGCCTTATCTTCATTTATCAATGTATTCGTTTTTTCTTCTAATTGGTGTTTTGGAGAAGCCAAATATGGCTGGGGGCGGCAAAACTAAGCTGTATTATGTGAGGAGGGTGCCATTCACAGAATAAAATAGGCTAATCATGGTTACGAAGTGTTCTCTGCAGTGGAAACCATGAGCAACGACATCATGGCCTTTGTGTGGCTGATAGGGTCTCTTGCACTGCTAAAACCCATGAAGGAGTTGTAGCGCAGTGGCAAGGTCAAGTGCCTTTGGTGCAGCAGACTATCCTTGTACAGGGGTTCGAATCCAGCCCATGCCATTAAAATGCCTTTAGTTGGAAAAAATATAGCTTTTGATTTTTTTTATTTAGAAATATTATTTTTACGTTAAAAAAATACAGGAACAATTGAAATATATTTTCTGCATTAATGGCCCGAATTTCGAAATTTTAAATCCGCCCCCACCTCCTTTTGCTCAAGTAGGTAAAATAGGAGCAGGCCTTATCTTCATTTATCAATGTATTCGTTTTTTTCATCTAATTGGTGTTTTGGAAAACTAAGCTGTATTATGTGAGGAGGGTGCCATTCACATAATAAAATAGGTTGAATAGTGTTGATTTTTCATTTTGAAATGCTGTGTAAGGTTGTGTGCAGGTGAAAGAGCCTTTATTAGCTGCAGTCAGAAGGTAGCATGTTGAATTTTTGAAGAGATAGAAAAGGACAAAGTCAGGCCTTTGGTTGACTATTTCTTCAAGATGCATGGTGCAGCAAGTGTAGGGATGGAGCAGCTGGCTTGCCATGGCACGGCATGGATTGGCCTGGCCTGGCATGGCCTGGCGTGCTGTGCTGCGCTGCGCTGTGCTGCGCCGTGCCATGGCAGGGCTCTGGGACTGGGACTTTAAACATCCCAGTCTTAGTCTGCAGCCTTTACAGTAAGCCCACAAACGCCCACGAACGCCCAGGTTCTGTATAGAGGATGACTGCAGGTACTTTTGGACCCTGCTAAGTGAGGGTGGGGTCCTTATCTGAAGGCCTTCAGGCGGAAAAATCCTTAGACTAAGACAGTTTGGCAACTTTAGAAATCTGCTGAAGATCATTTGTTGAAGGTCGTATCACAGCAGAAGCTCAGCAAAGTAGGCATGGGAGAACATTATTTGCATAGGACAGCCCCTTTCTCAATCCAATTATTATGCTGCAGTTGCCATGTAGGATTACTAGAGGGCAGCAGTATGAACATAAATCCACAGAGAGGCTTTAAATCTGCTTGCTGAACTACCTCTTGTTCTTGTTGGTTTTTTAATGAGCCATTTAGAGTGGAGGACTGGAATGACTGAGTGAATGAGTATTGAGGAATGATTGGCCTGTATTTCTAGTGAAGGGGGTGCGGGATTTGGAAGGAAAACTACAAGATAAAAGTTCCAAGGCATAGATGCATGGAAGAATATTCACGCCAAAATGAATAAACTTACACCATCTCAAAGCTTCCATGTGCGATATGATTCTTTGCAGGATGAAAGATTTGCCATGTTTGGTTCATAAATGTGCACAGTTGGTGAGTCTCTTGCCAGAATATCAGTAGCACACTCTTTAGATGTGTCCTTGCAGGCGAAATGTCAGGCACTCTTTTGGAGTTATGAGGCCTAGAAAAACCATCCAAAAGAGACCTTATAACGTGTCCTGCAATGGGACAATGAAATCATGGGGAGACCATCCCCCAAGAATCCTAACATGTTCCTTGTTTCTTCTCTCGATACCATAACCACAGGAGGCTTGTGCGAGGCATCTTTTGGTTGGTAATAGAAACTGTCAGAAACCTTCTCCCGAAGTCCTCTCCTCCCCCATTGCCCCTAACCTTTTGTGGTACCCCTGCCCCAAATGAAGGGCGCAATAAACAAGAATGTGGGTAGGCACCCCCCCACCCCACAAAAAAAACACACTGCATCAGTCTGAGCCTCTTGGCACCCCTTTGATAATGCACCACAACACCCCTTTTGACACTGCTCCCCAAAATTTGACTTCTTCAACACCCCCCCCCGAGATTGGAACCCCATCCTTTGTAATCACCCCGTTTGGGTGCAAGGGGGTGGATTCTAACTTGTTCACCCCCATTGGCTCTGCTCCACAGTTCTCCCTCTCCTGCACGCCCTCTTGCTGTCTGGCCTAGACTGCTCCTGTACCTCTCACCCCTTCCTCTCCTGAATCCCTGGGATGTGACCCATTCTTGCTCTCTCCCCCTCTATGCTGCCCCCCATCTTTCTCCTCTAAATCCCCCAACTACCTCTCTGCCTACCCCACCCCCAGGCTGCATCTTCTCCCCCTCTCTCAACCTGCCCTTCTTTCACCCCATCTCCACCTCTCTGAGCTTGCCCTTCTTGCTCTACCCCCCCCTCCAATTCCCCCGTAGGCTCCACCTAGTTCTCATCTCTCTGTCTTTCTTGCCCCCCACCACCCTCCTATGCTCCGCCTACTCCCAGAGACTGCTCTTTCCCCCCCCCTAGGCTCCACCTACTCCCCCTCTCTCTGCCCTTCTTCTCCCCCCCTACTGCCCTCCTAGGCTCCACCTACTCCCCCTCTCTCCCCTCCCCGCCCCCCCCCTAGGCTCCACCTAGTTCCCCGCTCTCTGCCCCCCCCACACCTCCTCTCTCTGCCTGCCCTTACACCCCCTCTCTGAGCCTGCCCTTCTTGCTCTGCCCCCCTAGGCTCCGCCTAGTTCCCCTCTCTCTGCCCTTCTTGCCCCCCTACTCCCACTCTCTGAGTCTGCTCTTCCTCCCCCCCCATTTCCCCCACTAGGCTCTGCCTATTTCCCCTCTCTCTGCCCCCGTACTGCCTTCCTATGCTCCGCCTATTCCTCCTCTCTCTGCCTGCCCTTCTTGCCCACCCCTACTGCCCTCCTACTCCCCCTCTCTCAGCCTGCCCTTCTTGCTTACCCCCCCTCCTTACTCACCACCTATACTCCCTCTCTTCCCACTCTGGACCTATCCTTGCCCCTTCTGCGTGTGTGCACACACACTCAGCAACCACTCTGCAATCCACCATTCACCATGCAGGCACAACTCCAGCCATGCTCTATACACACATGCACACACACACACACACACAGACACACAGACACAGTACTTACCAATTGACGAGTCATCTCTGACTTACCTCTGCTTTGCCGCCATCAATCACCTGGTGCCGAGCCCGGGATTTGAACCCTGGTTGTCTGGCTGGAAGGCAGGAACTTACCCACTGGACCACACTGGCTTCCATGTCTTTAGCTTGTCAAATCGTCCCTATATCATGGCTGTGAATTATTCTCTGCAGTGGAAGCCATAAGCAATGACACCACGGCCTTTGTTTGGCTGATAGGGTCTCTTGCACAGTGAAAACCTATCAAGGAGTTGTAGCGCAGTGGCAACGTCAAGTGCCTTTGGTGCAGCAGGCTATTCCTATACAGGGGTTCAAATCCGGCCACCGGCCTTAAAAATGCTTTTAGATGGAAAAAATACAGCTTTTGATTTTTTTAATTTTGAAATATTATTTTTACTTTAAAAAAATTCAGGAACAATTTAAATATATTTTGTGCATTAATGGTCTAAATTTCGAAATTTTAAATCCGCCCCCCACCTCCTTTTGCTCAAGTAGGTAAAAAAAGAGCAAAGCCTTATCTTCATTTATCAATGTATTCGTTTTTTCTTCTAATTGGTGTTTTGGAGAAGCCAAATATGGCTGGGGGCGGCAAAACTAAGCTGTATTATGTGAGGAGGGTGCCATTCACAGAATAAAATAGGCTAATCATGGTTACGAAGTGTTCTCTGCAGTGGAAACCATGAGCAACGACATCATGGCCTTTGTGTGGCTGATAGGGTCTCTTGCACTGCTAAAACCCATGAAGGAGTTGTAGCGCAGTGGCAAGGTCAAGTGCCTTTGGTGCAGCAGACTATCCTTGTACAGGGGTTCGAATCCAGCCCATGCCATTAAAATGCCTTTAGTTGGAAAAAATATAGCTTTTGATTTTTTTTATTTAGAAATATTATTTTTACGTTAAAAAAATACAGGAACAATTGAAATATATTTTCTGCATTAATGGCCCGAATTTCGAAATTTTAAATCCGCCCCCACCTCCTTTTGCTCAAGTAGGTAAAATAGGAGCAGGCCTTATCTTCATTTATCAATGTATTCGTTTTTTTCATCTAATTGGTGTTTTGGAAAACTAAGCTGTATTATGTGAGGAGGGTGCCATTCACATAATAAAATAGGTTGAATAGTGTTGATTTTTCATTTTGAAATGCTGTGTAAGGTTGTGTGCAGGTGAAAGAGCCTTTATTAGCTGCAGTCAGAAGGTAGCATGTTGAATTTTTGAAGAGATAGAAAAGGACAAAGTCAGGCCTTTGGTTGACTATTTCTTCAAGATGCATGGTGCAGCAAGTGTAGGGATGGAGCAGCTGGCTTGCCATGGCACGGCATGGATTGGCCTGGCCTGGCATGGCCTGGCGTGCTGTGCTGCGCTGCGCTGTGCTGCGCCGTGCCATGGCAGGGCTCTGGGACTGGGACTTTAAACATCCCAGTCTTAGTCTGCAGCCTTTACAGTAAGCCCACAAACGCCCACGAACGCCCAGGTTCTGTATAGAGGATGACTGCAGGTACTTTTGGACCCTGCTAAGTGAGGGTGGGGTCCTTATCTGAAGGCCTTCCGGCGGAAAAATCCTTAGACTAAGACAGTTTGGCAACTTTAGAAATCTGCTGAAGATCATTTGTTGAAGGTCGTATCACAGCAGAAGCTCAGCAAAGTAAGCATGGGAGAACATTATTTGCATAGGACAGCCCCTTTCTCAATCCAATTATTATGCTGCAGTTGCCATGTAGGATTACTAGAGGGCAGCAGTATGAACATAAATCCACAGAGAGGCTTTAAATCTGCTTGCTGAACTACCTCTTGTTCTTGTTGGTTTTTTAATGAGCCATTTAGAGTGGAGGACTGGAATGACTGAGTGAATGAGTATTGAGGAATGATTGGCCTGTATTTCTAGTGAAGGGGGTGCGGGATTTGGAAGGAAAACTACAAGATAAAAGTTCCAAGGCATAGATGCATGGAAGAATATTCACGCCAAAATGAATAAACTTACACCATCTCAAAGCTTCCATGTGCGATATGATTCTTTGCAGGATGAAAGATTTGCCATGTTTGGTTCATAAATGTGCACAGTTGGTGAGTCTCTTGCCAGAATATCAGTAGCACACTCTTTAGATGTGTCCTTGCAGGCGAAATGTCAGGCACTCTTTTGGAGTTATGAGGCCTAGAAAAACCATCCAAAAGAGACCTTATAACGTGTCCTGCAATGGGACAATGAAATCATGGGGAGACCATCCCCCAAGAATCCTAACATGTTCCTTGTTTCTTCTCTCGATACCATAACCACAGGAGGCTTGTGCGAGGCATCTTTTGGTTGGTAATAGAAACTGTCAGAAACCTTCTCCCGAAGTCCTCTCCTCCCCCATTGCCCCTAACCTTTTGTGGTACCCCTGCCCCAAATGAAGGGCGCAATAAACAAGAATGTGGGTAGGCACCCCCCCACCCCACAAAAAAAACACACTGCATCAGTCTGAGCCTCTTGGCACCCCTTTGATAATGCACCACAACACCCCTTTTGACACTGCTCCCCAAAATTTGACTTCTTCAACACCCCCCCCCGAGATTGGAACCCCATCCTTTGTAATCACCCCGTTTGGGTGCAAGGGGGTGGATTCTAACTTGTTCACCCCCATTGGCTCTGCTCCACAGTTCTCCCTCTCCTGCACGCCCTCTTGCTGTCTGGCCTAGACTGCTCCTGTACCTCTCACCCCTTCCTCTCCTGAATCCCTGGGATGTGACCCATTCTTGCTCTCTCCCCCTCTATGCTGCCCCCCATCTTTCTCCTCTAAATCCCCCAACTACCTCTCTGCCTACCCCACCCCCAGGCTGCATCTTCTCCCCCTCTCTCAACCTGCCCTTCTTTCACCCCATCTCCACCTCTCTGAGCTTGCCCTTCTTGCTCTACCCCCCCCTCCAATTCCCCCGTAGGCTCCACCTAGTTCTCATCTCTCTGTCTTTCTTGCCCCCCACCACCCTCCTATGCTCCGCCTACTCCCAGAGACTGCTCTTTCCCCCCCCCTAGGCTCCACCTACTCCCCCTCTCTCTGCCCTTCTTCTCCCCCCCTACTGCCCTCCTAGGCTCCACCTACTCCCCCTCTCTCCCCTCCCCGCCCCCCCCCTAGGCTCCACCTAGTTCCCCGCTCTCTGCCCCCCCCACACCTCCTCTCTCTGCCTGCCCTTACACCCCCTCTCTGAGCCTGCCCTTCTTGCTCTGCCCCCCTAGGCTCCGCCTAGTTCCCCTCTCTCTGCCCTTCTTGCCCCCCTACTCCCACTCTCTGAGTCTGCTCTTCCTCCCCCCCCATTTCCCCCACTAGGCTCTGCCTATTTCCCCTCTCTCTGCCCCCGTACTGCCTTCCTATGCTCCGCCTATTCCTCCTCTCTCTGCCTGCCCTTCTTGCCCACCCCTACTGCCCTCCTACTCCCCCTCTCTCAGCCTGCCCTTCTTGCTTACCCCCCCTCCTTACTCACCACCTATACTCCCTCTCTTCCCACTCTGGACCTATCCTTGCCCCTTCTGCGTGTGTGCACACACACTCAGCAACCACTCTGCAATCCACCATTCACCATGCAGGCACAACTCCAGCCATGCTCTATACACACATGCACACACACACACACACACAGACACACAGACACAGTACTTACCAATTGACGAGTCATCTCTGACTTACCTCTGCTTTGCCGCCATCAATCACCTGGTGCCGAGCCCGGGATTTGAACCCTGGTTGTCTGGCTGGAAGGCAGGAACTTACCCACTGGACCACACTGGCTTCCATGTCTTTAGCTTGTCAAATCGTCCCTATATCATGGCTGTGAATTATTCTCTGCAGTGGAAGCCATAAGCAATGACACCACGGCCTTTGTTTGGCTGATAGGGTCTCTTGCACAGTGAAAACCTATCAAGGAGTTGTAGCGCAGTGGCAACGTCAAGTGCCTTTGGTGCAGCAGGCTATTCCTATACAGGGGTTCAAATCCGGCCACCGGCCTTAAAAATGCTTTTAGATGGAAAAAATACAGCTTTTGATTTTTTTAATTTTGAAATATTATTTTTACTTTAAAAAAATTCAGGAACAATTTAAATATATTTTGTGCATTAATGGTCTAAATTTCGAAATTTTAAATCCGCCCCCCACCTCCTTTTGCTCAAGTAGGTAAAAAAAGAGCAAAGCCTTATCTTCATTTATCAATGTATTCGTTTTTTCTTCTAATTGGTGTTTTGGAGAAGCCAAATATGGCTGGGGGCGGCAAAACTAAGCTGTATTATGTGAGGAGGGTGCCATTCACAGAATAAAATAGGCTAATCATGGTTACGAAGTGTTCTCTGCAGTGGAAACCATGAGCAACGACATCATGGCCTTTGTGTGGCTGATAGGGTCTCTTGCACTGCTAAAACCCATGAAGGAGTTGTAGCGCAGTGGCAAGGTCAAGTGCCTTTGGTGCAGCAGACTATCCTTGTACAGGGGTTCGAATCCAGCCCATGCCATTAAAATGCCTTTAGTTGGAAAAAATATAGCTTTTGATTTTTTTTATTTAGAAATATTATTTTTACGTTAAAAAAATACAGGAACAATTGAAATATATTTTCTGCATTAATGGCCCGAATTTCGAAATTTTAAATCCGCCCCCACCTCCTTTTGCTCAAGTAGGTAAAATAGGAGCAGGCCTTATCTTCATTTATCAATGTATTCGTTTTTTTCATCTAATTGGTGTTTTGGAAAACTAAGCTGTATTATGTGAGGAGGGTGCCATTCACATAATAAAATAGGTTGAATAGTGTTGATTTTTCATTTTGAAATGCTGTGTAAGGTTGTGTGCAGGTGAAAGAGCCTTTATTAGCTGCAGTCAGAAGGTAGCATGTTGAATTTTTGAAGAGATAGAAAAGGACAAAGTCAGGCCTTTGGTTGACTATTTCTTCAAGATGCATGGTGCAGCAAGTGTAGGGATGGAGCAGCTGGCTTGCCATGGCACGGCATGGATTGGCCTGGCCTGGCATGGCCTGGCGTGCTGTGCTGCGCTGCGCTGTGCTGCGCCGTGCCATGGCAGGGCTCTGGGACTGGGACTTTAAACATCCCAGTCTTAGTCTGCAGCCTTTACAGTAAGCCCACAAACGCCCACGAACGCCCAGGTTCTGTATAGAGGATGACTGCAGGTACTTTTGGACCCTGCTAAGTGAGGGTGGGGTCCTTATCTGAAGGCCTTCCGGCGGAAAAATCCTTAGACTAAGACAGTTTGGCAACTTTAGAAATCTGCTGAAGATCATTTGTTGAAGGTCGTATCACAGCAGAAGCTCAGCAAAGTAAGCATGGGAGAACATTATTTGCATAGGACAGCCCCTTTCTCAATCCAATTATTATGCTGCAGTTGCCATGTAGGATTACTAGAGGGCAGCAGTATGAACATAAATCCACAGAGAGGCTTTAAATCTGCTTGCTGAACTACCTCTTGTTCTTGTTGGTTTTTTAATGAGCCATTTAGAGTGGAGGACTGGAATGACTGAGTGAATGAGTATTGAGGAATGATTGGCCTGTATTTCTAGTGAAGGGGGTGCGGGATTTGGAAGGAAAACTACAAGATAAAAGTTCCAAGGCATAGATGCATGGAAGAATATTCACGCCAAAATGAATAAACTTACACCATCTCAAAGCTTCCATGTGCGATATGATTCTTTGCAGGATGAAAGATTTGCCATGTTTGGTTCATAAATGTGCACAGTTGGTGAGTCTCTTGCCAGAATATCAGTAGCACACTCTTTAGATGTGTCCTTGCAGGCGAAATGTCAGGCACTCTTTTGGAGTTATGAGGCCTAGAAAAACCATCCAAAAGAGACCTTATAACGTGTCCTGCAATGGGACAATGAAATCATGGGGAGACCATCCCCCAAGAATCCTAACATGTTCCTTGTTTCTTCTCTCGATACCATAACCACAGGAGGCTTGTGCGAGGCATCTTTTGGTTGGTAATAGAAACTGTCAGAAACCTTCTCCCGAAGTCCTCTCCTCCCCCATTGCCCCTAACCTTTTGTGGTACCCCTGCCCCAAATGAAGGGCGCAATAAACAAGAATGTGGGTAGGCACCCCCCCACCCCACAAAAAAAACACACTGCATCAGTCTGAGCCTCTTGGCACCCCTTTGATAATGCACCACAACACCCCTTTTGACACTGCTCCCCAAAATTTGACTTCTTCCACACCCCCCCCCGAGATTGGAACCCCATCCTTTGTAATCACCCCGTTTGGGTGCAAGGGGGTGGATTCTAACTTGTTCACCCCCATTGGCTCTGCTCCACAGTTCTCCCTCTCCTGCACGCCCTCTTGCTGTCTGGCCTAGACTGCTCCTGTACCTCTCACCCCTTCCTCTCCTGAATCCCTGGGATGTGACCCATTCTTGCTCTCTCCCCCTCTATGCTGCCCCCCATCTTTCTCCTCTAAATCCCCCAACTACCTCTCTGCCTACCCCACCCCCAGGCTGCATCTTCTCCCCCTCTCTCAACCTGCCCTTCTTTCACCCCATCTCCACCTCTCTGAGCTTGCCCTTCTTGCTCTACCCCCCCCTCCAATTCCCCCGTAGGCTCCACCTAGTTCTCATCTCTCTGTCTTTCTTGCCCCCCACCACCCTCCTATGCTCCGCCTACTCCCAGAGACTGCTCTTTCCCCCCCCCTAGGCTCCACCTACTCCCCCTCTCTCTGCCCTTCTTCTCCCCCCCTACTGCCCTCCTAGGCTCCACCTACTCCCCCTCTCTCCCCTCCCCGCCCCCCCCTAGGCTCCACCTAGTTCCCCGCTCTCTGCCCCCCCCACACCTCCTCTCTCTGCCTGCCCTTACACCCCCTCTCTGAGCCTGCCCTTCTTGCTCTGCCCCCCTAGGCTCCGCCTAGTTCCCCTCTCTCTGCCCTTCTTGCCCCCCTACTCCCACTCTCTGAGTCTGCTCTTCCTCCCCCCCCATTTCCCCCACTAGGCTCTGCCTATTTCCCCTCTCTCTGCCCCCGTACTGCCTTCCTATGCTCCGCCTATTCCTCCTCTCTCTGCCTGCCCTTCTTGCCCACCCCTACTGCCCTCCTACTCCCCCTCTCTCAGCCTGCCCTTCTTGCTTACCCCCCCTCCTTACTCACCACCTATACTCCCTCTCTTCCCACTCTGGACCTATCCTTGCCCCTTCTGCGTGTGTGCACACACACTCAGCAACCACTCTGCAATCCACCATTCACCATGCAGGCACAACTCCAGCCATGCTCTATACACACATGCACACACACACACACAGACACACAGACACAGTACTTACCAATTGACGAGTCATCTCTGACTTACCTCTGCTTTGCCGCCATCAATCACCTGGTGCCGAGCCCGGGATTTGAACCCTGGTTGTCTGGCTGGAAGGCAGGAACTTACCCACTGGACCACACTGGCTTCCATGTCTTTAGCTTGTCAAATCGTCCCTATATCATGGCTGTGAATTATTCTCTGCAGTGGAAGCCATAAGCAATGACACCACGGCCTTTGTTTGGCTGATAGGGTCTCTTGCACAGTGAAAACCTATCAAGGAGTTGTAGCGCAGTGGCAACGTCAAGTGCCTTTGGTGCAGCAGGCTATTCCTATACAGGGGTTCAAATCCGGCCACCGGCCTTAAAAATGCTTTTAGATGGAAAAAATACAGCTTTTGATTTTTTTAATTTAGAAATATTATTTTTACTTTAAAAAAATTCAGGAACAATTTAAATATATTTTGTGCATTAATGGTCTAAATTTCGAAATTTTAAATCCGCCCCCCACCTCCTTTTGCTCAAGTAGGTAAAAAAAGAGCAAAGCCTTATCTTCATTTATCAATGTATTCGTTTTTTCTTCTAATTGGTGTTTTGGAGAAGCCAAATATGGCTGGGGGCGGCAAAACTAAGCTGTATTATGTGAGGAGGGTGCCATTCACAGAATAAAATAGGCTAATCATGGTTACGAAGTGTTCTCTGCAGTGGAAACCATGAGCAACGACATCATGGCCTTTGTGTGGCTGATAGGGTCTCTTGCACTGCTAAAACCCATGAAGGAGTTGTAGCGCAGTGGCAAGGTCAAGTGCCTTTGGTGCAGCAGACTATCCTTGTACAGGGGTTCGAATCCAGCCCATGCCATTAAAATGCCTTTAGTTGGAAAAAATATAGCTTTTGATTTTTTTTATTTAGAAATATTATTTTTACGTTAAAAAAATACAGGAACAATTGAAATATATTTTCTGCATTAATGGCCCGAATTTCGAAATTTTAAATCCGCCCCCACCTCCTTTTGCTCAAGTAGGTAAAATAGGAGCAGGCCTTATCTTCATTTATCAATGTATTCGTTTTTTTCATCTAATTGGTGTTTTGGAAAACTAAGCTGTATTATGTGAGGAGGGTGCCATTCACATAATAAAATAGGTTGAATAGTGTTGATTTTTCATTTTGAAATGCTGTGTAAGGTTGTGTGCAGGTGAAAGAGCCTTTATTAGCTGCAGTCAGAAGGTAGCATGTTGAATTTTTGAAGAGATAGAAAAGGACAAAGTCAGGCCTTTGGTTGACTATTTCTTCAAGATGCATGGTGCAGCAAGTGTAGGGATGGAGCAGCTGGCTTGCCATGGCACGGCATGGATTGGCCTGGCCTGGCATGGCCTGGCGTGCTGTGCTGCGCTGCGCTGTGCTGCGCCGTGCCATGGCAGGGCTCTGGGACTGGGACTTTAAACATCCCAGTCTTAGTCTGCAGCCTTTACAGTAAGCCCACAAACGCCCACGAACGCCCAGGTTCTGTATAGAGGATGACTGCAGGTACTTTTGGACCCTGCTAAGTGAGGGTGGGGTCCTTATCTGAAGGCCTTCAGGCGGAAAAATCCTTAGACTAAGACAGTTTGGCAACTTTAGAAATCTGCTGAAGATCATTTGTTGAAGGTCGTATCACAGCAGAAGCTCAGCAAAGTAAGCATGGGAGAACATTATTTGCATAGGACAGCCCCTTTCTCAATCCAATTATTATGCTGCAGTTGCCATGTAGGATTACTAGAGGGCAGCAGTATGAACATAAATCCACAGAGAGGCTTTAAATCTGCTTGCTGAACTACCTCTTGTTCTTGTTGGTTTTTTAATGAGCCATTTAGAGTGGAGGACTGGAATGACTGAGTGAATGAGTATTGAGGAATGATTGGCCTGTATTTCTAGTGAAGGGGGTGCGGGATTTGGAAGGAAAACTACAAGATAAAAGTTCCAAGGCATAGATGCATGGAAGAATATTCACGCCAAAATGAATAAACTTACACCATCTCAAAGCTTCCATGTGCGATATGATTCTTTGCAGGATGAAAGATTTGCCATGTTTGGTTCATAAATGTGCACAGTTGGTGAGTCTCTTGCCAGAATATCAGTAGCACACTCTTTAGATGTGTCCTTGCAGGCGAAATGTCAGGCACTCTTTTGGAGTTATGAGGCCTAGAAAAACCATCCAAAAGAGACCTTATAACGTGTCCTGCAATGGGACAATGAAATCATGGGGAGACCATCCCCCAAGAATCCTAACATGTTCCTTGTTTCTTCTCTCGATACCATAACCACAGGAGGCTTGTGCGAGGCATCTTTTGGTTGGTAATAGAAACTGTCAGAAACCTTCTCCCGAAGTCCTCTCCTCCCCCATTGCCCCTAACCTTTTGTGGTACCCCTGCCCCAAATGAAGGGCGCAATAAACAAGAATGTGGGTAGGCACCCCCCCACCCCACAAAAAAAACACACTGCATCAGTCTGAGCCTCTTGGCACCCCTTTGATAATGCACCACAACACCCCTTTTGACACTGCTCCCCAAAATTTGACTTCTTCCACACCCCCCCCCGAGATTGGAACCCCATCCTTTGTAATCACCCCGTTTGGGTGCAAGGGGGTGGATTCTAACTTGTTCACCCCCATTGGCTCTGCTCCACAGTTCTCCCTCTCCTGCACGCCCTCTTGCTGTCTGGCCTAGACTGCTCCTGTACCTCTCACCCCTTCCTCTCCTGAATCCCTGGGATGTGACCCATTCTTGCTCTCTCCCCCTCTATGCTGCCCCCCATCTTTCTCCTCTAAATCCCCCAACTACCTCTCTGCCTACCCCACCCCCAGGCTGCATCTTCTCCCCCTCTCTCAACCTGCCCTTCTTTCACCCCATCTCCACCTCTCTGAGCTTGCCCTTCTTGCTCTACCCCCCCCTCCAATTCCCCCGTAGGCTCCACCTAGTTCTCATCTCTCTGTCTTTCTTGCCCCCCACCACCCTCCTATGCTCCGCCTACTCCCAGAGACTGCTCTTTCCCCCCCCCTAGGCTCCACCTACTCCCCCTCTCTCTGCCCTTCTTCTCCCCCCCTACTGCCCTCCTAGGCTCCACCTACTCCCCCTCTCTCCCCTCCCCGCCCCCCCCCTAGGCTCCACCTAGTTCCCCGCTCTCTGCCCCCCCCACACCTCCTCTCTCTGCCTGCCCTTACACCCCCTCTCTGAGCCTGCCCTTCTTGCTCTGCCCCCCTAGGCTCCGCCTAGTTCCCCTCTCTCTGCCCTTCTTGCCCCCCTACTCCCACTCTCTGAGTCTGCTCTTCCTCCCCCCCCATTTCCCCCACTAGGCTCTGCCTATTTCCCCTCTCTCTGCCCCCGTACTGCCTTCCTATGCTCCGCCTATTCCTCCTCTCTCTGCCTGCCCTTCTTGCCCACCCCTACTGCCCTCCTACTCCCCCTCTCTCAGCCTGCCCTTCTTGCTTACCCCCCCTCCTTACTCACCACCTATACTCCCTCTCTTCCCACTCTGGACCTATCCTTGCCCCTTCTGCGTGTGTGCACACACACTCAGCAACCACTCTGCAATCCACCATTCACCATGCAGGCACAACTCCAGCCATGCTCTATACACACATGCACACACACACACACACAGACACAGTACTTACCAATTGACGAGTCATCTCTGACTTACCTCTGCTTTGCCGCCATCAATCACCTGGTGCCGAGCCCGGGATTTGAACCCTGGTTGTCTGGCTGGAAGGCAGGAACTTACCCACTGGACCACACTGGCTTCCATGTCTTTAGCTTGTCAAATCGTCCCTATATCATGGCTGTGAATTATTCTCTGCAGTGGAAGCCATAAGCAATGACACCACGGCCTTTGTTTGGCTGATAGGGTCTCTTGCACAGTGAAAACCTATCAAGGAGTTGTAGCGCAGTGGCAACGTCAAGTGCCTTTGGTGCAGCAGGCTATTCCTATACAGGGGTTCAAATCCGGCCACCGGCCTTAAAAATGCTTTTAGATGGAAAAAATACAGCTTTTGATTTTTTTAATTTAGAAATATTATTTTTACTTTAAAAAAATTCAGGAACAATTTAAATATATTTTGTGCATTAATGGTCTAAATTTCGAAATTTTAAATCCGCCCCCCACCTCCTTTTGCTCAAGTAGGTAAAAAAAGAGCAAAGCCTTATCTTCATTTATCAATGTATTCGTTTTTTCTTCTAATTGGTGTTTTGGAGAAGCCAAATATGGCTGGGGGCGGCAAAACTAAGCTGTATTATGTGAGGAGGGTGCCATTCACAGAATAAAATAGGCTAATCATGGTTACGAAGTGTTCTCTGCAGTGGAAACCATGAGCAACGACATCATGGCCTTTGTGTGGCTGATAGGGTCTCTTGCACTGCTAAAACCCATGAAGGAGTTGTAGCGCAGTGGCAAGGTCAAGTGCCTTTGGTGCAGCAGACTATCCTTGTACAGGGGTTCGAATCCAGCCCATGCCATTAAAATGCCTTTAGTTGGAAAAAATATAGCTTTTGATTTTTTTTATTTAGAAATATTATTTTTACGTTAAAAAAATACAGGAACAATTGAAATATATTTTCTGCATTAATGGCCCGAATTTCGAAATTTTAAATCCGCCCCCACCTCCTTTTGCTCAAGTAGGTAAAATAGGAGCAGGCCTTATCTTCATTTATCAATGTATTCGTTTTTTTCATCTAATTGGTGTTTTGGAAAACTAAGCTGTATTATGTGAGGAGGGTGCCATTCACATAATAAAATAGGTTGAATAGTGTTGATTTTTCATTTTGAAATGCTGTGTAAGGTTGTGTGCAGGTGAAAGAGCCTTTATTAGCTGCAGTCAGAAGGTAGCATGTTGAATTTTTGAAGAGATAGAAAAGGACAAAGTCAGGCCTTTGGTTGACTATTTCTTCAAGATGCATGGTGCAGCAAGTGTAGGGATGGAGCAGCTGGCTTGCCATGGCACGGCATGGATTGGCCTGGCCTGGCATGGCCTGGCGTGCTGTGCTGCGCTGCGCTGTGCTGCGCCGTGCCATGGCAGGGCTCTGGGACTGGGACTTTAAACATCCCAGTCTTAGTCTGCAGCCTTTACAGTAAGCCCACGAACGCCCAGGTTCTGTATAGAGGATGACTGCAGGTACTTTTGGACCCTGCTAAGTGAGGGTGGGGTCCTTATCTGAAGGCCTTCAGGCGGAAAAATCCTTAGACTAAGACAGTTTGGCAACTTTAGAAATCTGCTGAAGATCATTTGTTGAAGGTCGTATCACAGCAGAAGCTCAGCAAAGTAAGCATGGGAGAACATTATTTGCATAGGACAGCCCCTTTCTCAATCCAATTATTATGCTGCAGTTGCCATGTAGGATTACTAGAGGGCAGCAGTATGAACATAAATCCACAGAGAGGCTTTAAATCTGCTTGCTGAACTACCTCTTGTTCTTGTTGGTTTTTTAATGAGCCATTTAGAGTGGAGGACTGGAATGACTGAGTGAATGAGTATTGAGGAATGATTGGCCTGTATTTCTAGTGAAGGGGGTGCGGGATTTGGAAGGAAAACTACAAGATAAAAGTTCCAAGGCATAGATGCATGGAAGAATATTCACGCCAAAATGAATAAACTTACACCATCTCAAAGCTTCCATGTGCGATATGATTCTTTGCAGGATGAAAGATTTGCCATGTTTGGTTCATAAATGTGCACAGTTGGTGAGTCTCTTGCCAGAATATCAGTAGCACACTCTTTAGATGTGTCCTTGCAGGCGAAATGTCAGGCACTCTTTTGGAGTTATGAGGCCTAGAAAAACCATCCAAAAGAGACCTTATAACGTGTCCTGCAATGGGACAATGAAATCATGGGGAGACCATCCCCCAAGAATCCTAACATGTTCCTTGTTTCTTCTCTCGATACCATAACCACAGGAAGCTTGTGCGAGGCATCTTTTGGTTGGTAATAGAAACTGTCAGAAACCTTCTCCCGAAGTCCTCTCCTCCCCCATTGCCCCTAACCTTTTGTGGTACCCCTGCCCCAAATGAAGGGCGCAATAAACAAGAATGTGGGTAGGCACCCCCCCACCCCACCCCACAAAAAAAACACACTGCATCAGTCTGAGCCTCTTGGCACCCCTTTGATAATGCACCACAACACCCCTTTTGACACTGCTCCCCAAAATTTGACTTCTTCCACACCCCCCCCGAGATTGGAGGGTGTGTTATGGGGGGGGGGGGGCATAAAAATGATGGGGTCCACCACCAAAACCCCATCCTTTGTAATCACCCCGTTTGGGTGCAAGGGGGTGGATTCTAACTTGTTCACCCCCATTGGCTCTGCTCCACAGTTCTCCCTCTCCTGCACGCCCTCTTGCTGTCTGGCCTAGACTGCTCCTGTACCTCTCACCCCTTCCTCTCCTGAATCCCTGGGACGTGACCCATTCTTGCTCTCTCCCCCTCGTTCCATCTATGCTGCCCCCCATCTTTCTCCTCTAAATCCCCCAACTACCTCTCTGCCTACCCCACCCCCAGGCTGCATCTTTTCCCCCTCTCTCAACCTGCCCTTCTTTCACCCCATCTCCACCTGTCTGAGCCTTCCCTTTTTGCTCTACCCCCCTCCAATTCCCCCGTAGGCTCCACCTAGTTCTCATCTCTCTGTCTTTCTTGCCCCCCACCACCCTCCTATGCTCCGCCTACTCCCAGAGCCTGCTCTTTCCCCCCCTAGGCTCCACCTACTCCCCCTCTCTCTGCCCTTCTTCTCCCCCCCTAGGCTCCACCTACTCCCCCTCTCTCCTCGCTGAGCCTGCCCTTCTTGCTCTGCCCCCCCCCTAGGCTCCACCTAGTTCCCCTCTCTCTGCCCCCCCCACACCCCCTATCTCTGCCTGCCCTTTCACCCCCTCTCTGAGCCTGCCCTTCTTGCTCTGCCCCCCTAGGCTCCGCCTAGTTCCCCTCTCTCTGCCCTTCTTGCCCCCCTACTCCCACTCTCTGAGTCTGCTCTTCCTCCCCCCCCATTTCCCCCACTAGGCTCTGCCTATTTCCCCTCTCTCTGCCCCCGTACTGCCTTCCTAGGCTCCGCCTATTCCTCCTCTCTCTGCCTGCCCTTCTTGCCCACCCCTACTGCCCTCCTACTCCCCCTCTCTCAGCCTGCCCTTCTTGCTTACCCCCCCTCCTTACTCACCACCTATACTCCCTCTCTTCCCACTCTGGACCTATCCTTGCCCCTTCTGCGTGTGTGCACACACACTCAGCAACCACTCTGCAATCCACCATTCACCATGCAGGCACAACTCCAGCCATGCTCTATACACACATGCACACACACACACACACACAGACACACAGACACAGTACTTACCAATTGACGAGTCATCTCTGACTTACCTCTTCTTTGCCGCCATCAATCACCTGGTGCCGAGCCCGGGATTTGAACCCTGGTTGTCTGGCTGGAAGGCAGGAACTTACCCACTGGACCACACTGGCTTCCATGTCTTTAGCTTGTCAAATCGTCCCTATATCATGGCTGTGAATTATTCTCTGCAGTGGAAGCCATAAGCAATGACACCACGGCCTTTGTTTGGCTGATAGGGTCTCTTGCACAGTGAAAACCTATCAAGGAGTTGTAGTGCAGTGGCAACGTCAAGTGCCTTTGGTGCAGCAGGCTATTCCTATACAGGGGTTCAAATCCGGCCACCGGCCTTAAAAATGCTTTTAGATGGAAAAAATACAGCTTTTGATTTTTTTAATTTATAAATATTATTTTTACTTTAAAAAAATTCAGGAACAATTTAAATATATTTTGTGCATTAATGGTCTAAATTTCGAAATTTTAAATCCGCCCCCCACCTCCTTTTGCTCAAGTAGGTAAAAAGAGAGCAAAGCCTTATCTTCATTTATCAATGTATTCGTTTTTTCTTCTAATTGGTGTTTTGGAGAAGCCAAATATGGCTGGGGGCGGCAAAACTAAGCTGTATTATGTGAGGAGGGTGCCATTCACAGAATAAAATAGGCTAATCATGGTTACGAAGTGTTCTCTGCAGTGGAAACCATGAGCAACGACATCATGGCCTTTGTGTGGCTGATAGGGTCTCTTGCACTGCTAAAACCCATGAAGGAGTTGTAGCGCAGTGGCAAGGTCAAGTGCCTTTGGTGCAGCAGACTATCCTTGTACAGGGGTTCGAATCCAGCCCATGCCATTAAAATGCCTTTAGTTGGAAAAAATATAGCTTTTGATTTTTTTTATTTAGAAATATTATTTTTACGTTAAAAAAATACAGGAACAATTGAAATATATTTTCTGCATTAATGGCCCGAATTTCGAAATTTTAAATCCGCCCCCACCTCCTTTTGCTCAAGTAGGTAAAATAGGAGCAGGCCTTATCTTCATTTATCAATGTATTCGTTTTTTTCATCTAATTGGTGTTTTGGAAAACTAAGCTGTATTATGTGAGGAGGGTGCCATTCACATAATAAAATAGGTTGAATAGTGTTGATTTTTCATTTTGAAATGCTGTGTAAGGTTGTGTGCAGGTGAAAGAGCCTTTATTAGCTGCAGTCAGAAGGTAGCATGTTGAATTTTTGAAGAGATAGAAAAGGACAAAGTCAGGCCTTTGGTTGACTATTTCTTCAAGATGCATGGTGCAGCAAGTGTAGGGATGGAGCAGCTGGCTTGCCATGGCACGGCATGGATTGGCCTGGCCTGGCATGGCCTGGCGTGCTGTGCTGCGCTGCGCTGTGCTGCGCCGTGCCATGGCAGGGCTCTGGGACTGGGACTTTAAACATCCCAGTCTTAGTCTGCAGCCTTTACAGTAAGCCCACAAACGCCCACGAACGCCCAGGTTCTGTATAGAGGATGACTGCAGGTACTTTTGGACCCTGCTAAGTGAGGGTGGGGTCCTTATCTGAAGGCCTTCAGGCGGAAAAATCCTTAGACTAAGACAGTTTGGCAACTTTAGAAATCTGCTGAAGATCATTTGTTGAAGGTCGTATCACAGCAGAAGCTCAGCAAAGTAGGCATGGGAGAACATTATTTGCATAGGACAGCCCCTTTCTCAATCCAATTATTATGCTGCAGTTGCCATGTAGGATTACTAGAGGGCAGCAGTATGAACATAAATCCACAGAGAGGCTTTAAATCTGCTTGCTGAACTACCTCTTGTTCTTGTTGGTTTTTTAATGAGCCATTTAGAGTGGAGGACTGGAATGACTGAGTGAATGAGTATTGAGGAATGATTGGCCTGTATTTCTAGTGAAGGGGGTGCGGGATTTGGAAGGAAAACTACAAGATAAAAGTTCCAAGGCATAGATGCATGGAAGAATATTCACGCCAAAATGAATAAACTTACACCATCTCAAAGCTTCCATGTGCGATATGATTCTTTGCAGGATGAAAGATTTGCCATGTTTGGTTCATAAATGTGCACAGTTGGTGAGTCTCTTGCCAGAATATCAGTAGCACACTCTTTAGATGTGTCCTTGCAGGCGAAATGTCAGGCACTCTTTTGGAGTTATGAGGCCTAGAAAAACCATCCAAAAGAGACCTTATAACGTGTCCTGCAATGGGACAATGAAATCATGGGGAGACCATCCCCCAAGAATCCTAACATGTTCCTTGTTTCTTCTCTCGATACCATAACCACAGGAGGCTTGTGCGAGGCATCTTTTGGTTGGTAATAGAAACTGTCAGAAACCTTCTCCCGAAGTCCTCTCCTCCCCCATTGCCCCTAACCTTTTGTGGTACCCCTGCCCCAAATGAAGGGCGCAATAAACAAGAATGTGGGTAGGCACCCCCCCACCCCACCCCACAAAAAAAACACACTGCATCAGTCTGAGCCTCTTGGCACCCCTTTGATAATGCACCACAACACCCCTTTTGACACTGCTCCCCAAAATTTGACTTCTTCCACACCCCCCCCGAGATTGGAGGGTGTGTTATGGGGGGGGGGGGGGGGCATAAAAATGATGGGGTCCACCACCAAAACCCCATCCTTTGTAATCACCCCGTTTGGGTGCAAGGGGGTGGATTCTAACTTGTTCACCCCCATTGGCTCTGCTCCACAGTTCTCCCTCTCCTGCACGCCCTCTTGCTGTCTGGCCTAGACTGCTCCTGTACCTCTCACCCCTTCCTCTCCTGAATCCCTGGGACGTGACCCATTCTTGCTCTCTCCCCCTCGTTCCATCTATGCTGCCCCCCATCTTTCTCCTCTAAATCCCCCAACTACCTCTCTGCCTACCCCACCCCCAGGCTGCATCTTTTCCCCCTCTCTCAACCTGCCCTTCTTTCACCCCATCTCCACCTCTCTGAGCCTGCCCTTCTTGCTCTACCCCCCTCCAATTCCCCCGTAGGCTCCACCTAGTTCTCATCTCTCTGTCTTTCTTGCCCCCCACCACCCTCCGCCTACTCCCAGAGCCTGCTCTTTCCCCCCCTAGGCTCCACCTACTCCCCCTCTCTCTGCCCTTCTTCTCCCCCCCTACTGCCCTCCTAGGCTCCACCTACTCCCCCTCTCTCCTCGCTGAGCCTGCCCTTCTTGCTCTGCCCCCCCCCCTAGGCTCCACCTAGTTCCCCTCTCTCTGCCCCCCCCACACCCCCTATCTCTGCCTGCCCTTTCACCCCCTCTCTGAGCCTGCCCTTCTTGCTCTGCCCCCCTAGGCTCCGCCTAGTTCCCCTCTCTCTGCCCTTCTTGCCCCCCTACTCCCACTCTCTGAGTCTGCTCTTCCTCCCCCCCCATTTCCCCCACTAGGCTCCGCCTATTCCTCCTCTCTCTGCCTGCCCTTCTTGCCCACCCCTACTGCCCTCCTACTCCCCCTCTCTCAGCCTGCCCTTCTTGCTTACCCCGCCTCCTTACTCACCACCTATACTCCCTCTCTTCCCACTCTGGACCTATCCTTGCCCCTTCTGCGTGTGTGCACACACACTCAGCAACCACTCTGCAATCCACCATTCACCATGCAGGCACAACTCCAGCCATGCTCTATACACACATGCACACACACACACACACAGACACACAGACACAGTACTTACCAATTGACGAGTCATCTCTGACTTACCTCTGCTTTGCCGCCATCAATCACCTGGTGCCGAGCCCGGGATTTGAACCCTGGTTGTCTGGCTGGAAGGCAGGAACTTACCCACTGGACCACACTGGCTTCCATGTCTTTAGCTTGTCAAATCGTCCCTATATCATGGCTGTGAATTATTCTCTGCAGTGGAAGCCATAAGCAATGACACCACGGCCTTTGTTTGGCTGATAGGGTCTCTTGCACAGTGAAAACCTATCAAGGAGTTGTAGCGCAGTGGCAATGTCAAGTGCCTTTGGTGCAGCAGGCTATTCCTATACAGGGGTTCAAATCCGGCCACCGGCCTTAAAAATGCTTTTAGATGGAAAAAATACAGCTTTTGATTTTTTTAATTTAGAAATATTATTTTTACTTTAAAAAAATTCAGGAACAATTTAAATATATTTTGTGCATTAATGGTCTAAATTTCGAAATTTTAAATCCGCCCCCCACCTCCTTTTGCTCAAGTAGGTAAAAAAAGAGCAAAGCCTTATCTTCATTTATCAATGTATTCGTTTTTTCTTCTAATTGGTGTTTTGGAGAAGCCAAATATGGCTGGGGGCGGCAAAACTAAGCTGTATTATGTGAGGAGGGTGCCATTCACAGAATAAAATAGGCTAATCATGGTTACGAAGTGTTCTCTGCAGTGGAAACCATGAGCAACGACATCATGGCCTTTGTGTGGCTGATAGGGTCTCTTGCATTGCTAAAACCCATGAAGGAGTTGTAGCGCAGTGGCAAGGTCAAGTGCCTTTGGTGCAGCAGACTATCCTTGTACAGGGGTTCGAATCCAGCCCATGCCATTAAAATGCCTTTAGTTGGAAAAAATATAGCTTTTGATTTTTTTTATTTAGAAATATTATTTTTACGTTAAAAAAATACAGGAACAATTGAAATATATTTTCTGCATTAATGGCCCGAATTTCGAAATTTTAAATCCGCCCCCACCTCCTTTTGCTCAAGTAGGTAAAATAGGAGCAGGCCTTATCTTCATTTATCAATGTATTCGTTTTTTTCATCTAATTGGTGTTTTGGAAAACTAAGCTGTATTATGTGAGGAGGGTGCCATTCACATAATAAAATAGGTTGAATAGTGTTGATTTTTCATTTTGAAATGCTGTGTAAGGTTGTGTGCAGGTGAAAGAGCCTTTATTAGCTGCAGTCAGAAGGTAGCATGTTGAATTTTTGAAGAGATAGAAAAGGACAAAGTCAGGCCTTTGGTTGACTATTTCTTCAAGATGCATGGTGCAGCAAGTGTAGGGATGGAGCAGCTGGCTTGCCATGGCACGGCATGGATTGGCCTGGCCTGGCATGGCCTGGCGTGCTGTGCTGCGCTGCGCTGTGCTGCGCCGTGCCATGGCAGGGCTCTGGGACTGGGACTTTAAACATCCCAGTCTTAGTCTGCAGCCTTTACAGTAAGCCCACAAACGCCCACGAACGCCCAGGTTCTGTATAGAGGATGACTGCAGGTACTTTTGGACCCTGCTAAGTGAGGGTGGGGTCCTTATCTGAAGGCCTTCAGGCGGAAAAATCCTTAGACTAAGACAGTTTGGCAACTTTAGAAATCTGCTGAAGATCATTTGTTGAAGGTCGTATCACAGCAGAAGCTCAGCAAAGTAGGCATGGGAGAACATTATTTGCATAGGACAGCCCCTTTCTCAATCCAATTATTATGCTGCAGTTGCCATGTAGGATTACTAGAGGGCAGCAGTATGAACATAAATCCACAGAGAGGCTTTAAATCTGCTTGCTGAACTACCTCTTGTTCTTGTTGGTTTTTTAATGAGCCATTTAGAGTGGAGGACTGGAATGACTGAGTGAATGAGTATTGAGGAATGATTGGCCTGTATTTCTAGTGAAGGGGGTGCGGGATTTGGAAGGAAAACTACAAGATAAAAGTTCCAAGGCATAGATGCATGGAAGAATATTCACGCCAAAATGAATAAACTTACACCATCTCAAAGCTTCCATGTGCGATATGATTCTTTGCAGGATGAAAGATTTGCCATGTTTGGTTCATAAATGTGCACAGTTGGTGAGTCTCTTGCCAGAATATCAGTAGCACACTCTTTAGATGTGTCCTTGCAGGCGAAATGTCAGGCACTCTTTTGGAGTTATGAGGCCTAGAAAAACCATCCAAAAGAGACCTTATAACGTGTCCTGCAATGGGACAATGAAATCATGGGGAGACCATCCCCCAAGAATCCTAACATGTTCCTTGTTTCTTCTCTCGATACCATAACCACAGGAGGCTTGTGCGAGGCATCTTTTGGTTGGTAATAGAAACTGTCAGAAACCTTCTCCCGAAGTCCTCTCCTCCCCCATTGCCCCTAACCTTTTGTGGTACCCCTGCCCCAAATGAAGGGCGCAATAAACAAGAATGTGGGTAGGCACCCCCCCACCCCACAAAAAAAACACACTGCATCAGTCTGAGCCTCTTGGCACCCCTTTGATAATGCACCACAACACCCCTTTTGACACTGCTCCCCAAAATTTGACTTCTTCAACACCCCCCCCCCGAGATTGGAACCCCATCCTTTGTAATCACCCCGTTTGGGTGCAAGGGGGTGGATTCTAACTTGTTCACCCCCATTGGCTCTGCTCCACAGTTCTCCCTCTCCTGCACGCCCTCTTGCTGTCTGGCCTAGACTGCTCCTGTACCTCTCACCCCTTCCTCTCCTGAATCCCTGGGATGTGACCCATTCTTGCTCTCTCCCCCTCTATGCTGCCCCCCATCTTTCTCCTCTAAATCCCCCAACTACCTCTCTGCCTACCCCACCCCCAGGCTGCATCTTCTCCCCCTCTCTCAACCTGCCCTTCTTTCACCCCATCTCCACCTCTCTGAGCTTGCCCTTCTTGCTCTACCCCCCCCTCCAATTCCCCCGTAGGCTCCACCTAGTTCTCATCTCTCTGTCTTTCTTGCCCCCCACCACCCTCCTATGCTCCGCCTACTCCCAGAGACTGCTCTTTCCCCCCCCCTAGGCTCCACCTACTCCCCCTCTCTCTGCCCTTCTTCTCCCCCCCTACTGCCCTCCTAGGCTCCACCTACTCCCCCTCTCTCCCCTCCCCGCCCCCCCCCTAGGCTCCACCTAGTTCCCCGCTCTCTGCCCCCCCCACACCTCCTCTCTCTGCCTGCCCTTACACCCCCTCTCTGAGCCTGCCCTTCTTGCTCTGCCCCCCTAGGCTCCGCCTAGTTCCCCTCTCTCTGCCCTTCTTGCCCCCCTACTCCCACTCTCTGAGTCTGCTCTTCCTCCCCCCCCATTTCCCCCACTAGGCTCTGCCTATTTCCCCTCTCTCTGCCCCCGTACTGCCTTCCTATGCTCCGCCTATTCCTCCTCTCTCTGCCTGCCCTTCTTGCCCACCCCTACTGCCCTCCTACTCCCCCTCTCTCAGCCTGCCCTTCTTGCTTACCCCCCCTCCTTACTCACCACCTATACTCCCTCTCTTCCCACTCTGGACCTATCCTTGCCCCTTCTGCGTGTGTGCACACACACTCAGCAACCACTCTGCAATCCACCATTCACCATGCAGGCACAACTCCAGCCATGCTCTATACACACATGCACACACACACACACACACAGACACACAGACACAGTACTTACCAATTGACGAGTCATCTCTGACTTACCTCTGCTTTGCCGCCATCAATCACCTGGTGCCGAGCCCGGGATTTGAACCCTGGTTGTCTGGCTGGAAGGCAGGAACTTACCCACTGGACCACACTGGCTTCCATGTCTTTAGCTTGTCAAATCGTCCCTATATCATGGCTGTGAATTATTCTCTGCAGTGGAAGCCATAAGCAATGACACCACGGCCTTTGTTTGGCTGATAGGGTCTCTTGCACAGTGAAAACCTATCAAGGAGTTGTAGCGCAGTGGCAACGTCAAGTGCCTTTGGTGCAGCAGGCTATTCCTATACAGGGGTTCAAATCCGGCCACCGGCCTTAAAAATGCTTTTAGATGGAAAAAATACAGCTTTTGATTTTTTTAATTTAGAAATATTATTTTTACTTTAAAAAAATTCAGGAACAATTTAAATATATTTTGTGCATTAATGGTCTAAATTTCGAAATTTTAAATCCGCCCCCCACCTCCTTTTGCTCAAGTAGGTAAAAAAAGAGCAAAGCCTTATCTTCATTTATCAATGTATTCGTTTTTTCTTCTAATTGGTGTTTTGGAGAAGCCAAATATGGCTGGGGGCGGCAAAACTAAGCTGTATTATGTGAGGAGGGTGCCATTCACAGAATAAAATAGGCTAATCATGGTTACGAAGTGTTCTCTGCAGTGGAAACCATGAGCAACGACATCATGGCCTTTGTGTGGCTGATAGGGTCTCTTGCACTGCTAAAACCCATGAAGGAGTTGTAGCGCAGTGGCAAGGTCAAGTGCCTTTGGTGCAGCAGACTATCCTTGTACAGGGGTTCGAATCCAGCCCATGCCATTAAAATGCCTTTAGTTGGAAAAAATATAGCTTTTGATTTTTTTTATTTAGAAATATTATTTTTACGTTAAAAAAATACAGGAACAATTGAAATATATTTTCTGCATTAATGGCCCGAATTTCGAAATTTTAAATCCGCCCCCACCTCCTTTTGCTCAAGTAGGTAAAATAGGAGCAGGCCTTATCTTCATTTATCAATGTATTCGTTTTTTTCATCTAATTGGTGTTTTGGAAAACTAAGCTGTATTATGTGAGGAGGGTGCCATTCACATAATAAAATAGGTTGAATAGTGTTGATTTTTCATTTTGAAATGCTGTGTAAGGTTGTGTGCAGGTGAAAGAGCCTTTATTAGCTGCAGTCAGAAGGTAGCATGTTGAATTTTTGAAGAGATAGAAAAGGACAAAGTCAGGCCTTTGGTTGACTATTTCTTCAAGATGCATGGTGCAGCAAGTGTAGGGATGGAGCAGCTGGCTTGCCATGGCACGGCATGGATTGGCCTGGCCTGGCATGGCCTGGCGTGCTGTGCTGCGCTGCGCTGTGCTGCGCCGTGCCATGGCAGGGCTCTGGGACTGGGACTTTAAACATCCCAGTCTTAGTCTGCAGCCTTTACAGTAAGCCCACAAACGCCCACGAACGCCCAGGTTCTGTATAGAGGATGACTGCAGGTACTTTTGGACCCTGCTAAGTGAGGGTGGGGTCCTTATCTGAAGGCCTTCCGGCGGAAAAATCCTTAGACTAAGACAGTTTGGCAACTTTAGAAATCTGCTGAAGATCATTTGTTGAAGGTCGTATCACAGCAGAAGCTCAGCAAAGTAAGCATGGGAGAACATTATTTGCATAGGACAGCCCCTTTCTCAATCCAATTATTATGCTGCAGTTGCCATGTAGGATTACTAGAGGGCAGCAGTATGAACATAAATCCACAGAGAGGCTTTAAATCTGCTTGCTGAACTACCTCTTGTTCTTGTTGGTTTTTTAATGAGCCATTTAGAGTGGAGGACTGGAATGACTGAGTGAATGAGTATTGAGGAATGATTGGCCTGTATTTCTAGTGAAGGGGGTGCGGGATTTGGAAGGAAAACTACAAGATAAAAGTTCCAAGGCATAGATGCATGGAAGAATATTCACGCCAAAATGAATAAACTTACACCATCTCAAAGCTTCCATGTGCGATATGATTCTTTGCAGGATGAAAGATTTGCCATGTTTGGTTCATAAATGTGCACAGTTGGTGAGTCTCTTGCCAGAATATCAGTAGCACACTCTTTAGATGTGTCCTTGCAGGCGAAATGTCAGGCACTCTTTTGGAGTTATGAGGCCTAGAAAAACCATCCAAAAGAGACCTTATAACGTGTCCTGCAATGGGACAATGAAATCATGGGGAGACCATCCCCCAAGAATCCTAACATGTTCCTTGTTTCTTCTCTCGATACCATAACCACAGGAGGCTTGTGCGAGGCATCTTTTGGTTGGTAATAGAAACTGTCAGAAACCTTCTCCCGAAGTCCTCTCCTCCCCCATTGCCCCTAACCTTTTGTGGTACCCCTGCCCCAAATGAAGGGCGCAATAAACAAGAATGTGGGTAGGCACCCCCCCACCCCACAAAAAAAACACACTGCATCAGTCTGAGCCTCTTGGCACCCCTTTGATAATGCACCACAACACCCCTTTTGACACTGCTCCCCAAAATTTGACTTCTTCCACACCCCCCCCCGAGATTGGAACCCCATCCTTTGTAATCACCCCCGTTTGGGTGCAAGGGGGTGGATTCTAACTTGTTCACCCCCATTGGCTCTGCTCCACAGTTCTCCCTCTCCTGCACGCCCTCTTGCTGTCTGGCCTAGACTGCTCCTGTACCTCTCACCCCTTCCTCTCCTGAATCCCTGGGATGTGACCCATTCTTGCTCTCTCCCCCTCTATGCTGCCCCCCATCTTTCTCCTCTAAATCCCCCAACTACCTCTCTGCCTACCCCACCCCCAGGCTGCATCTTCTCCCCCTCTCTCAACCTGCCCTTCTTTCACCCCATCTCCACCTCTCTGAGCTTGCCCTTCTTGCTCTACCCCCCCCTCCAATTCCCCCGTAGGCTCCACCTAGTTCTCATCTCTCTGTCTTTCTTGCCCCCCACCACCCTCCTATGCTCCGCCTACTCCCAGAGACTGCTCTTTCCCCCCCCCTAGGCTCCACCTACTCCCCCTCTCTCTGCCCTTCTTCTCCCCCCCTACTGCCCTCCTAGGCTCCACCTACTCCCCCTCTCTCCCCTCCCCGCCCCCCCCTAGGCTCCACCTAGTTCCCCGCTCTCTGCCCCCCCCACACCTCCTCTCTCTGCCTGCCCTTACACCCCCTCTCTGAGCCTGCCCTTCTTGCTCTGCCCCCCTAGGCTCCGCCTAGTTCCCCTCTCTCTGCCCTTCTTGCCCCCCTACTCCCACTCTCTGAGTCTGCTCTTCCTCCCCCCCCATTTCCCCCACTAGGCTCTGCCTATTTCCCCTCTCTCTGCCCCCGTACTGCCTTCCTATGCTCCGCCTATTCCTCCTCTCTCTGCCTGCCCTTCTTGCCCACCCCTACTGCCCTCCTACTCCCCCTCTCTCAGCCTGCCCTTCTTGCTTACCCCCCCTCCTTACTCACCACCTATACTCCCTCTCTTCCCACTCTGGACCTATCCTTGCCCCTTCTGCGTGTGTGCACACACACTCAGCAACCACTCTGCAATCCACCATTCACCATGCAGGCACAACTCCAGCCATGCTCTATACACACATGCACACACACACACACAGACACACAGACACAGTACTTACCAATTGACGAGTCATCTCTGACTTACCTCTGCTTTGCCGCCATCAATCACCTGGTGCCGAGCCCGGGATTTGAACCCTGGTTGTCTGGCTGGAAGGCAGGAACTTACCCACTGGACCACACTGGCTTCCATGTCTTTAGCTTGTCAAATCGTCCCTATATCATGGCTGTGAATTATTCTCTGCAGTGGAAGCCATAAGCAATGACACCACGGCCTTTGTTTGGCTGATAGGGTCTCTTGCACAGTGAAAACCTATCAAGGAGTTGTAGCGCAGTGGCAACGTCAAGTGCCTTTGGTGCAGCAGGCTATTCCTATACAGGGGTTCAAATCCGGCCACCGGCCTTAAAAATGCTTTTAGATGGAAAAAATACAGCTTTTGATTTTTTTAATTTAGAAATATTATTTTTACTTTAAAAAAATTCAGGAACAATTTAAATATATTTTGTGCATTAATGGTCTAAATTTCGAAATTTTAAATCCGCCCCCCACCTCCTTTTGCTCAAGTAGGTAAAAAAAGAGCAAAGCCTTATCTTCATTTATCAATGTATTCGTTTTTTCTTCTAATTGGTGTTTTGGAGAAGCCAAATATGGCTGGGGGCAGCAAAACTAAGCTGTATTATGTGAGGAGGGTGCCATTCACAGAATAAAATAGGCTAATCATGGTTACGAAGTGTTCTCTGCAGTGGAAACCATGAGCAACGACATCATGGCCTTTGTGTGGCTGATAGGGTCTCTTGCACTGCTAAAACCCATGAAGGAGTTGTAGCGCAGTGGCAAGGTCAAGTGCCTTTGGTGCAGCAGACTATCCTTGTACAGGGGTTCGAATCCAGCCCATGCCATTAAAATGCCTTTAGTTGGAAAAAATATAGCTTTTGATTTTTTTTATTTAGAAATATTATTTTTACGTTAAAAAAATACAGGAACAATTGAAATATATTTTCTGCATTAATGGCCCGAATTTCGAAATTTTAAATCCGCCCCCACCTCCTTTTGCTCAAGTAGGTAAAATAGGAGCAGGCCTTATCTTCATTTATCAATGTATTCGTTTTTTTCATCTAATTGGTGTTTTGGAAAACTAAGCTGTATTATGTGAGGAGGGTGCCATTCACATAATAAAATAGGTTGAATAGTGTTGATTTTTCATTTTGAAATGCTGTGTAAGGTTGTGTGCAGGTGAAAGAGCCTTTATTAGCTGCAGTCAGAAGGTAGCATGTTGAATTTTTGAAGAGATAGAAAAGGACAAAGTCAGGCCTTTGGTTGACTATTTCTTCAAGATGCATGGTGCAGCAAGTGTAGGGATGGAGCAGCTGGCTTGCCATGGCACGGCATGGATTGGCCTGGCCTGGCATGGCCTGGCGTGCTGTGCTGCGCTGCGCTGTGCTGCGCCGTGCCATGGCAGGGCTCTGGGACTGGGACTTTAAACATCCCAGTCTTAGTCTGCAGCCTTTACAGTAAGCCCACAAACGCCCACGAACGCCCAGGTTCTGTATAGAGGATGACTGCAGGTACTTTTGGACCCTGCTAAGTGAGGGTGGGGTCCTTATCTGAAGGCCTTCAGGCGGAAAAATCCTTAGACTAAGACAGTTTGGCAACTTTAGAAATCTGCTGAAGATCATTTGTTGAAGGTCGTATCACAGCAGAAGCTCAGCAAAGTAGGCATGGGAGAACATTATTTGCATAGGACAGCCCCTTTCTCAATCCAATTATTATGCTGCAGTTGCCATGTAGGATTACTAGAGGGCAGCAGTATGAACATAAATCCACAGAGAGGCTTTAAATCTGCTTGCTGAACTACCTCTTGTTCTTGTTGGTTTTTTAATGAGCCATTTAGAGTGGAGGACTGGAATGACTGAGTGAATGAGTATTGAGGAATGATTGGCCTGTATTTCTAGTGAAGGGGGTGCGGGATTTGGAAGGAAAACTACAAGATAAAAGTTCCAAGGCATAGATGCATGGAAGAATATTCACGCCAAAATGAATAAACTTACACCATCTCAAAGCTTCCATGTGCGATATGATTCTTTGCAGGATGAAAGATTTGCCATGTTTGGTTCATAAATGTGCACAGTTGGTGAGTCTCTTGCCAGAATATCAGTAGCACACTCTTTAGATGTGTCCTTGCAGGCGAAATGTCAGGCACTCTTTTGGAGTTATGAGGCCTAGAAAAACCATCCAAAAGAGACCTTATAACGTGTCCTGCAATGGGACAATGAAATCATGGGGAGACCATCCCCCAAGAATCCTAACATGTTCCTTGTTTCTTCTCTCGATACCATAACCACAGGAGGCTTGTGCGAGGCATCTTTTGGTTGGTAATAGAAACTGTCAGAAACCTTCTCCCGAAGTCCTCTCCTCCCCCATTGCCCCTAACCTTTTGTGGTACCCCTGCCCCAAATGAAGGGCGCAATAAACAAGAATGTGGGTAGGCACCCCCCCACCCCACAAAAAAAACACACTGCATCAGTCTGAGCCTCTTGGCACCCCTTTGATAATGCACCACAACACCCCTTTTGACACTGCTCCCCAAAATTTGACTTCTTCAACACCCCCCCCCGAGATTGGAACCCCATCCTTTGTAATCACCCCGTTTGGGTGCAAGGGGGTGGATTCTAACTTGTTCACCCCCATTGGCTCTGCTCCACAGTTCTCCCTCTCCTGCACGCCCTCTTGCTGTCTGGCCTAGACTGCTCCTGTACCTCTCACCCCTTCCTCTCCTGAATCCCTGGGATGTGACCCATTCTTGCTCTCTCCCCCTCTATGCTGCCCCCCATCTTTCTCCTCTAAATCCCCCAACTACCTCTCTGCCTACCCCACCCCCAGGCTGCATCTTCTCCCCCTCTCTCAACCTGCCCTTCTTTCACCCCATCTCCACCTCTCTGAGCTTGCCCTTCTTGCTCTACCCCCCCCCTCCAATTCCCCCGTAGGCTCCACCTAGTTCTCATCTCTCTGTCTTTCTTGCCCCCCACCACCCTCCTATGCTCCGCCTACTCCCAGAGACTGCTCTTTCCCCCCCCCCTAGGCTCCACCTACTCCCCCTCTCTCTGCCCTTCTTCTCCCCCCCTACTGCCCTCCTAGGCTCCACCTACTCCCCCTCTCTCCCCTCCCCGCCCCCCCCCTAGGCTCCACCTAGTTCCCCGCTCTCTGCCCCCCCCACACCTCCTCTCTCTGCCTGCCCTTACACCCCCTCTCTGAGCCTGCCCTTCTTGCTCTGCCCCCCTAGGCTCCGCCTAGTTCCCCTCTCTCTGCCCTTCTTGCCCCCCTACTCCCACTCTCTGAGTCTGCTCTTCCTCCCCCCCCATTTCCCCCACTAGGCTCTGCCTATTTCCCCTCTCTCTGCCCCCGTACTGCCTTCCTATGCTCCGCCTATTCCTCCTCTCTCTGCCTGCCCTTCTTGCCCACCCCTACTGCCCTCCTACTCCCCCTCTCTCAGCCTGCCCTTCTTGCTTACCCCCCCTCCTTACTCACCACCTATACTCCCTCTCTTCCCACTCTGGACCTATCCTTGCCCCTTCTGCGTGTGTGCACACACACTCAGCAACCACTCTGCAATCCACCATTCACCATGCAGGCACAACTCCAGCCATGCTCTATACACACATGCACACACACACACACACACAGACACACAGACACAGTACTTACCAATTGACGAGTCATCTCTGACTTACCTCTGCTTTGCCGCCATCAATCACCTGGTGCCGAGCCCGGGATTTGAACCCTGGTTGTCTGGCTGGAAGGCAGGAACTTACCCACTGGACCACACTGGCTTCCATGTCTTTAGCTTGTCAAATCGTCCCTATATCATGGCTGTGAATTATTCTCTGCAGTGGAAGCCATAAGCAATGACACCACGGCCTTTGTTTGGCTGATAGGGTCTCTTGCACAGTGAAAACCTATCAAGGAGTTGTAGCGCAGTGGCAACGTCAAGTGCCTTTGGTGCAGCAGGCTATTCCTATACAGGGGTTCAAATCCGGCCACCGGCCTTAAAAATGCTTTTAGATGGAAAAAATACAGCTTTTGATTTTTTTAATTTTGAAATATTATTTTTACTTTAAAAAAATTCAGGAACAATTTAAATATATTTTGTGCATTAATGGTCTAAATTTCGAAATTTTAAATCCGCCCCCCACCTCCTTTTGCTCAAGTAGGTAAAAAAAGAGCAAAGCCTTATCTTCATTTATCAATGTATTCGTTTTTTCTTCTAATTGGTGTTTTGGAGAAGCCAAATATGGCTGGGGGCGGCAAAACTAAGCTGTATTATGTGAGGAGGGTGCCATTCACAGAATAAAATAGGCTAATCATGGTTACGAAGTGTTCTCTGCAGTGGAAACCATGAGCAACGACATCATGGCCTTTGTGTGGCTGATAGGGTCTCTTGCACTGCTAAAACCCATGAAGGAGTTGTAGCGCAGTGGCAAGGTCAAGTGCCTTTGGTGCAGCAGACTATCCTTGTACAGGGGTTCGAATCCAGCCCATGCCATTAAAATGCCTTTAGTTGGAAAAAATATAGCTTTTGATTTTTTTTATTTAGAAATATTATTTTTACGTTAAAAAAATACAGGAACAATTGAAATATATTTTCTGCATTAATGGCCCGAATTTCGAAATTTTAAATCCGCCCCCACCTCCTTTTGCTCAAGTAGGTAAAATAGGAGCAGGCCTTATCTTCATTTATCAATGTATTCGTTTTTTTCATCTAATTGGTGTTTTGGAAAACTAAGCTGTATTATGTGAGGAGGGTGCCATTCACATAATAAAATAGGTTGAATAGTGTTGATTTTTCATTTTGAAATGCTGTGTAAGGTTGTGTGCAGGTGAAAGAGCCTTTATTAGCTGCAGTCAGAAGGTAGCATGTTGAATTTTTGAAGAGATAGAAAAGGACAAAGTCAGGCCTTTGGTTGACTATTTCTTCAAGATGCATGGTGCAGCAAGTGTAGGGATGGAGCAGCTGGCTTGCCATGGCACGGCATGGATTGGCCTGGCCTGGCATGGCCTGGCGTGCTGTGCTGCGCTGCGCTGTGCTGCGCCGTGCCATGGCAGGGCTCTGGGACTGGGACTTTAAACATCCCAGTCTTAGTCTGCAGCCTTTACAGTAAGCCCACAAACGCCCACGAACGCCCAGGTTCTGTATAGAGGATGACTGCAGGTACTTTTGGACCCTGCTAAGTGAGGGTGGGGTCCTTATCTGAAGGCCTTCCGGCGGAAAAATCCTTAGACTAAGACAGTTTGGCAACTTTAGAAATCTGCTGAAGATCATTTGTTGAAGGTCGTATCACAGCAGAAGCTCAGCAAAGTAAGCATGGGAGAACATTATTTGCATAGGACAGCCCCTTTCTCAATCCAATTATTATGCTGCAGTTGCCATGTAGGATTACTAGAGGGCAGCAGTATGAACATAAATCCACAGAGAGGCTTTAAATCTGCTTGCTGAACTACCTCTTGTTCTTGTTGGTTTTTTAATGAGCCATTTAGAGTGGAGGACTGGAATGACTGAGTGAATGAGTATTGAGGAATGATTGGCCTGTATTTCTAGTGAAGGGGGTGCGGGATTTGGAAGGAAAACTACAAGATAAAAGTTCCAAGGCATAGATGCATGGAAGAATATTCACGCCAAAATGAATAAACTTACACCATCTCAAAGCTTCCATGTGCGATATGATTCTTTGCAGGATGAAAGATTTGCCATGTTTGGTTCATAAATGTGCACAGTTGGTGAGTCTCTTGCCAGAATATCAGTAGCACACTCTTTAGATGTGTCCTTGCAGGCGAAATGTCAGGCACTCTTTTGGAGTTATGAGGCCTAGAAAAACCATCCAAAAGAGACCTTATAACGTGTCCTGCAATGGGACAATGAAATCATGGGGAGACCATCCCCCAAGAATCCTAACATGTTCCTTGTTTCTTCTCTCGATACCATAACCACAGGAGGCTTGTGCGAGGCATCTTTTGGTTGGTAATAGAAACTGTCAGAAACCTTCTCCCGAAGTCCTCTCCTCCCCCATTGCCCCTAACCTTTTGTGGTACCCCTGCCCCAAATGAAGGGCGCAATAAACAAGAATGTGGGTAGGCACCCCCCCACCCCACAAAAAAAACACACTGCATCAGTCTGAGCCTCTTGGCACCCCTTTGATAATGCACCACAACACCCCTTTTGACACTGCTCCCCAAAATTTGACTTCTTCCACACCCCCCCCCGAGATTGGAACCCCATCCTTTGTAATCACCCCGTTTGGGTGCAAGGGGGTGGATTCTAACTTGTTCACCCCCATTGGCTCTGCTCCACAGTTCTCCCTCTCCTGCACGCCCTCTTGCTGTCTGGCCTAGACTGCTCCTGTACCTCTCACCCCTTCCTCTCCTGAATCCCTGGGATGTGACCCATTCTTGCTCTCTCCCCCTCTATGCTGCCCCCCATCTTTCTCCTCTAAATCCCCCAACTACCTCTCTGCCTACCCCACCCCCAGGCTGCATCTTCTCCCCCTCTCTCAACCTGCCCTTCTTTCACCCCATCTCCACCTCTCTGAGCTTGCCCTTCTTGCTCTACCCCCCCCTCCAATTCCCCCGTAGGCTCCACCTAGTTCTCATCTCTCTGTCTTTCTTGCCCCCCACCACCCTCCTATGCTCCGCCTACTCCCAGAGACTGCTCTTTCCCCCCCCCTAGGCTCCACCTACTCCCCCTCTCTCTGCCCTTCTTCTCCCCCCCTACTGCCCTCCTAGGCTCCACCTACTCCCCCTCTCTCCCCTCCCCGCCCCCCCCTAGGCTCCACCTAGTTCCCCGCTCTCTGCCCCCCCCACACCTCCTCTCTCTGCCTGCCCTTACACCCCCTCTCTGAGCCTGCCCTTCTTGCTCTGCCCCCCTAGGCTCCGCCTAGTTCCCCTCTCTCTGCCCTTCTTGCCCCCCTACTCCCACTCTCTGAGTCTGCTCTTCCTCCCCCCCCATTTCCCCCACTAGGCTCTGCCTATTTCCCCTCTCTCTGCCCCCGTACTGCCTTCCTATGCTCCGCCTATTCCTCCTCTCTCTGCCTGCCCTTCTTGCCCACCCCTACTGCCCTCCTACTCCCCCTCTCTCAGCCTGCCCTTCTTGCTTACCCCCCCTCCTTACTCACCACCTATACTCCCTCTCTTCCCACTCTGGACCTATCCTTGCCCCTTCTGCGTGTGTGCACACACACTCAGCAACCACTCTGCAATCCACCATTCACCATGCAGGCACAACTCCAGCCATGCTCTATACACACATGCACACACACACACACAGACACACAGACACAGTACTTACCAATTGACGAGTCATCTCTGACTTACCTCTGCTTTGCCGCCATCAATCACCTGGTGCCGAGCCCGGGATTTGAACCCTGGTTGTCTGGCTGGAAGGCAGGAACTTACCCACTGGACCACACTGGCTTCCATGTCTTTAGCTTGTCAAATCGTCCCTATATCATGGCTGTGAATTATTCTCTGCAGTGGAAGCCATAAGCAATGACACCACGGCCTTTGTTTGGCTGATAGGGTCTCTTGCACAGTGAAAACCTATCAAGGAGTTGTAGCGCAGTGGCAACGTCAAGTGCCTTTGGTGCAGCAGGCTATTCCTATACAGGGGTTCAAATCCGGCCACCGGCCTTAAAAATGCTTTTAGATGGAAAAAATACAGCTTTTGATTTTTTTAATTTAGAAATATTATTTTTACTTTAAAAAAATTCAGGAACAATTTAAATATATTTTGTGCATTAATGGTCTAAATTTCGAAATTTTAAATCCGCCCCCCACCTCCTTTTGCTCAAGTAGGTAAAAAAAGAGCAAAGCCTTATCTTCATTTATCAATGTATTCGTTTTTTCTTCTAATTGGTGTTTTGGAGAAGCCAAATATGGCTGGGGGCGGCAAAACTAAGCTGTATTATGTGAGGAGGGTGCCATTCACAGAATAAAATAGGCTAATCATGGTTACGAAGTGTTCTCTGCAGTGGAAACCATGAGCAACGACATCATGGCCTTTGTGTGGCTGATAGGGTCTCTTGCACTGCTAAAACCCATGAAGGAGTTGTAGCGCAGTGGCAAGGTCAAGTGCCTTTGGTGCAGCAGACTATCCTTGTACGGGGGTTCGAATCCAGCCCATGCCATTAAAATGCCTTTAGTTGGAAAAAATATAGCTTTTGATTTTTTTTATTTAGAAATATTATTTTTACGTTAAAAAAATACAGGAACAATTGAAATATATTTTCTGCATTAATGGCCCGAATTTCGAAATTTTAAATCCGCCCCCACCTCCTTTTGCTCAAGTAGGTAAAATAGGAGCAGGCCTTATCTTCATTTATCAATGTATTCGTTTTTTTCATCTAATTGGTGTTTTGGAAAACTAAGCTGTATTATGTGAGGAGGGTGCCATTCACATAATAAAATAGGTTGAATAGTGTTGATTTTTCATTTTGAAATGCTGTGTAAGGTTGTGTGCAGGTGAAAGAGCCTTTATTAGCTGCAGTCAGAAGGTAGCATGTTGAATTTTTGAAGAGATAGAAAAGGACAAAGTCAGGCCTTTGGTTGACTATTTCTTCAAGATGCATGGTGCAGCAAGTGTAGGGATGGAGCAGCTGGCTTGCCATGGCACGGCATGGATTGGCCTGGCCTGGCATGGCCTGGCGTGCTGTGCTGCGCTGCGCTGTGCTGCGCCGTGCCATGGCAGGGCTCTGGGACTGGGACTTTAAACATCCCAGTCTTAGTCTGCAGCCTTTACAGTAAGCCCACAAACGCCCACGAACGCCCAGGTTCTGTATAGAGGATGACTGCAGGTACTTTTGGACCCTGCTAAGTGAGGGTGGGGTCCTTATCTGAAGGCCTTCAGGCGGAAAAATCCTTAGACTAAGACAGTTTGGCAACTTTAGAAATCTGCTGAAGATCATTTGTTGAAGGTCGTATCACAGCAGAAGCTCAGCAAAGTAGGCATGGGAGAACATTATTTGCATAGGACAGCCCCTTTCTCAATCCAATTATTATGCTGCAGTTGCCATGTAGGATTACTAGAGGGCAGCAGTATGAACATAAATCCACAGAGAGGCTTTAAATCTGCTTGCTGAACTACCTCTTGTTCTTGTTGGTTTTTTAATGAGCCATTTAGAGTGGAGGACTGGAATGACTGAGTGAATGAGTATTGAGGAATGATTGGCCTGTATTTCTAGTGAAGGGGGTGCGGGATTTGGAAGGAAAACTACAAGATAAAAGTTCCAAGGCATAGATGCATGGAAGAATATTCACGCCAAAATGAATAAACTTACACCATCTCAAAGCTTCCATGTGCGATATGATTCTTTGCAGGATGAAAGATTTGCCATGTTTGGTTCATAAATGTGCACAGTTGGTGAGTCTCTTGCCAGAATATCAGTAGCACACTCTTTAGATGTGTCCTTGCAGGCGAAATGTCAGGCACTCTTTTGGAGTTATGAGGCCTAGAAAAACCATCCAAAAGAGACCTTATAACGTGTCCTGCAATGGGACAATGAAATCATGGGGAGACCATCCCCCAAGAATCCTAACATGTTCCTTGTTTCTTCTCTCGATACCATAACCACAGGAGGCTTGTGCGAGGCATCTTTTGGTTGGTAATAGAAACTGTCAGAAACCTTCTCCCGAAGTCCTCTCCTCCCCCATTGCCCCTAACCTTTTGTGGTACCCCTGCCCCAAATGAAGGGCGCAATAAACAAGAATGTGGGTAGGCACCCCCCCACCCCACCCCACAAAAAAAACACACTGCATCAGTCTGAGCCTCTTGGCACCCCTTTGATAATGCACCACAACACCCCTTTTGACACTGCTCCCCAAAATTTGACTTCTTCCACACCCCCCCCGAGATTGGAGGGTGTGTTATGGGGGGGGGGGGGCATAAAAATGATGGGGTCCACCACCAAAACCCCATCCTTTGTAATCACCCCGTTTGGGTGCAAGGGGGTGGATTCTAACTTGTTCACCCCCATTGGCTCTGCTCCACAGTTCTCCCTCTCCTGCACGCCCTCTTGCTGTCTGGCCTAGACTGCTCCTGTACCTCTCACCCCTTCCTCTCCTGAATCCCTGGGACGTGACCCATTCTTGCTCTCTCCCCCTCGTTCCATCTATGCTGCCCCCCATCTTTCTCCTCTAAATCCCCCAACTACCTCTCTGCCTACCCCACCCCCAGGCTGCATCTTTTCCCCCTCTCTCAACCTGCCCTTCTTTCACCCCATCTCCACCTCTCTGAGCCTGCCCTTCTTGCTCTACCCCCCTCCAATTCCCCCGTAGGCTCCACCTAGTTCTCATCTCTCTGTCTTTCTTGCCCCCCACCACCCTCCTATGCTCCGCCTACTCCCAGAGCCTGCTCTTTCCCCCCCTAGGCTCCACCTACTCCCCCTCTCTCTGCCCTTCTTCTCCCCCCCTAGGCTCCACCTACTCCCCCTCTCTCCTCGCTGAGCCTGCCCTTCTTGCTCTGCCCCCCCCCCTAGGCTCCACCTAGTTCCCCTCTCTCTGCCCCCCCCACACCCCCTATCTCTGCCTGCCCTTTCACCCCCTCTCTGAGCCTGCCCTTCTTGCTCTGCCCCCCTAGGCTCCGCCTAGTTCCCCTCTCTCTGCCCTTCTTGCCCCCCTACTCCCACTCTCTGAGTCTGCTCTTCCTCCCCCCCCATTTCCCCCACTAGGCTCCGCCTATTCCTCCTCTCTCTGCCTGCCCTTCTTGCCCACCCCTACTGCCCTCCTACTCCCCCTCTCTCAGCCTGCCCTTCTTGCTTACCCCGCCTCCTTACTCACCACCTATACTCCCTCTCTTCCCACTCTGGACCTATCCTTGCCCCTTCTGCGTGTGTGCACACACACTCAGCAACCACTCTGCAATCCACCATTCACCATGCAGGCACAACTCCAGCCATGCTCTATACACACATGCACACACACACACACACAGACACACAGACACAGTACTTACCAATTGACGAGTCATCTCTGACTTACCTCTGCTTTGCCGCCATCAATCACCTGGTGCCGAGCCCGGGATTTGAACCCTGGTTGTCTGGCTGGAAGGCAGGAACTTACCCACTGGACCACACTGGCTTCCATGTCTTTAGCTTGTCAAATCGTCCCTATATCATGGCTGTGAATTATTCTCTGCAGTGGAAGCCATAAGCAATGACACCACGGCCTTTGTTTGGCTGATAGGGTCTCTTGCACAGTGAAAACCTTTCAAGGAGTTGTAGCGCAGTGGCAACGTCAAGTGCCTTTGGTGCAGCAGGCTATTCCTATACAGGGGTTCAAATCCGGCCACCGGCCTTAAAAATGCTTTTAGATGGAAAAAATACAGCTTTTGATTTTTTTAATTTAGAAATATTATTTTTACTTTAAAAAAATTCAGGAACAATTTAAATATATTTTGTGCATTAATGGTCTAAATTTCGAAATTTTAAATCCGCCCCCCACCTCCTTTTGCTCAAGTAGGTAAAAAAAGAGCAAAGCCTTATCTTCATTTATCAATGTATTCGTTTTTTCTTCTAATTGGTGTTTTGGAGAAGCCAAATATGGCTGGGGGCGGCAAAACTAAGCTGTATTATGTGAGGAGGGTGCCATTCACAGAATAAAATAGGCTAATCATGGTTACGAAGTGTTCTCTGCAGTGGAAACCATGAGCAACGACATCATGGCCTTTGTGTGGCTGATAGGGTCTCTTGCACTGCTAAAACCCATGAAGGAGTTGTAGCGCAGTGGCAAGGTCAAGTGCCTTTGGTGCAGCAGACTATCCTTGTACAGGGGTTCGAATCCAGCCCATGCCATTAAAATGCCTTTAGTTGGAAAAAATATAGCTTTTGATTTTTTTTATTTAGAAATATTATTTTTACGTTAAAAAAATACAGGAACAATTGAAATATATTTTCTGCATTAATGGCCCGAATTTCGAAATTTTAAATCCGCCCCCACCTCCTTTTGCTCAAGTAGGTAAAATAGGAGCAGGCCTTATCTTCATTTATCAATGTATTCGTTTTTTTCATCTAATTGGTGTTTTGGAAAACTAAGCTGTATTATGTGAGGAGGGTGCCATTCACATAATAAAATAGGTTGAATAGTGTTGATTTTTCATTTTGAAATGCTGTGTAAGGTTGTGTGCAGGTGAAAGAGCCTTTATTAGCTGCAGTCAGAAGGTAGCATGTTGAATTTTTGAAGAGATAGAAAAGGACAAAGTCAGGCCTTTGGTTGACTATTTCTTCAAGATGCATGGTGCAGCAAGTGTAGGGATGGAGCAGCTGGCTTGCCATGGCACGGCATGGATTGGCCTGGCCTGGCATGGCCTGGCGTGCTGTGCTGCGCTGCGCTGCGCTGTGCTGCGCCGTGCCATGGCAGGGCTCTGGGACTGGGACTTTAAACATCCCAGTCTTAGTCTGCAGCCTTTACAGTAAGCCCACGAACGCCCAGGTTCTGTATAGAGGATGACTGCAGGTACTTTTGGACCCTGCTAAGTGAGGGTGGGGTCCTTATCTGAAGGCCTTCAGGCGGAAAAATCCTTAGACTAAGACAGTTTGGCAACTTTAGAAATCTGCTGAAGATCATTTGTTGAAGGTCGTATCACAGCAGAAGCTCAGCAAAGTAAGCATGGGAGAACATTATTTGCATAGGACAGCCCCTTTCTCAATCCAATTATTATGCTGCAGTTGCCATGTAGGATTACTAGAGGGCAGCAGTATGAACATAAATCCACAGAGAGGCTTTAAATCTGCTTGCTGAACTACCTCTTGTTCTTGTTGGTTTTTTAATGAGCCATTTAGAGTGGAGGACTGGAATGACTGAGTGAATGAGTATTGAGGAATGATTGGCCTGTATTTCTAGTGAAGGGGGTGCGGGATTTGGAAGGAAAACTACAAGATAAAAGTTCCAAGGCATAGATGCATGGAAGAATATTCACGCCAAAATGAATAAACTTACACCATCTCAAAGCTTCCATGTGCGATATGATTCTTTGCAGGATGAAAGATTTGCCATGTTTGGTTCATAAATGTGCACAGTTGGTGAGTCTCTTGCCAGAATATCAGTAGCACACTCTTTAGATGTGTCCTTGCAGGCGAAATGTCAGGCACTCTTTTGGAGTTATGAGGCCTAGAAAAACCATCCAAAAGAGACCTTATAACGTGTCCTGCAATGGGACAATGAAATCATGGGGAGACCATCCCCCAAGAATCCTAACATGTTCCTTGTTTCTTCTCTCGATACCATAACCACAGGAAGCTTGTGCGAGGCATCTTTTGGTTGGTAATAGAAACTGTCAGAAACCTTCTCCCGAAGTCCTCTCCTCCCCCATTGCCCCTAACCTTTTGTGGTACCCCTGCCCCAAATGAAGGGCGCAATAAACAAGAATGTGGGTAGGCACCCCCCCACCCCACCCCACAAAAAAAACACACTGCATCAGTCTGAGCCTCTTGGCACCCCTTTGATAATGCACCACAACACCCCTTTTGACACTGCTCCCCAAAATTTGACTTCTTCCACACCCCCCCCGAGATTGGAGGGTGTGTTATGGGGGGGGGGGGGCATAAAAATGATGGGGTCCACCACCAAAACCCCATCCTTTGTAATCACCCCGTTTGGGTGCAAGGGGGTGGATTCTAACTTGTTCACCCCCATTGGCTCTGCTCCACAGTTCTCCCTCTCCTGCACGCCCTCTTGCTGTCTGGCCTAGACTGCTCCTGTACCTCTCACCCCTTCCTCTCCTGAATCCCTGGGACGTGACCCATTCTTGCTCTCTCCCCTCGTTCCATCTATGCTGCCCCCCATCTTTCTCCTCTAAATCCCCCAACTACCTCTCTGCCTACCCCACCCCCAGGCTGCATCTTTTCCCCCTCTCTCAACCTGCCCTTCTTTCACCCCATCTCCACCTCTCTGAGCCTGCCCTTTTTGCTCTACCCCCCTCCAATTCCCCCGTAGGCTCCACCTAGTTCTCATCTCTCTGTCTTTCTTGCCCCCCACCACCCTCCTATGCTCCGCCTACTCCCAGAGCCTGCTCTTTCCCCCCCTAGGCTCCACCTACTCCCCCTCTCTCTGCCCTTCTTCTCCCCCCCTACTGCCCTCCTAGGCTCCACCTACTCCCCCTCTCTCCTCGCTGAGCCTGCCCTTCTTGCTCTGCCCCCCCCCCTAGGCTCCACCTAGTTCCCCTCTCTCTGCCCCCCCCACACCCCCTATCTCTGCCTGCCCTTTCACCCCCTCTCTGAGCCTGCCCTTCTTGCTCTGCCCCCCTAGGCTCCGCCTAGTTCCCCTCTCTCTGCCCTTCTTGCCCCCCTACTCCCACTCTCTGAGTCTGCTCTTCCTCCCCCCCCATTTCCCCCACTAGGCTCTGCCTATTTCCCCTCTCTCTGCCCCCGTACTGCCTTCCTAGGCTCCGCCTATTCCTCCTCTCTCTGCCTGCCCTTCTTGCCCACCCCTACTGCCCTCCTACTCCCCCTCTCTCAGCCTGCCCTTCTTGCTTACCCCCCCTCCTTACTCACCACCTATACTCCCTCTCTTCCCACTCTGGACCTATCCTTGCCCCTTCTGCGTGTGTGCACACACACTCAGCAACCACTCTGCAATCCACCATTCACCATGCAGGCACAACTCCAGCCATGCTCTATACACACATGCGCACACACACACACACACACAGACACACAGACACAGTACTTACCAATTGACGAGTCATCTCTGACTTACCTCTTCTTTGCCGCCATCAATCACCTGGTGCCGAGCCCGGGATTTGAACCCTGGTTGTCTGGCTGGAAGGCAGGAACTTACCCACTGGACCACACTGGCTTCCATGTCTTTAGCTTGTCAAATCGTCCCTATATCATGGCTGTGAATTATTCTCTGCAGTGGAAGCCATAAGCAATGACACCACGGCCTTTGTTTGGCTGATAGGGTCTCTTGCACAGTGAAAACCTATCAAGGAGTTGTAGTGCAGTGGCAACGTCAAGTGCCTTTGGTGCAGCAGGCTATTCCTATACAGGGGTTCAAATCTGGCAACCGGCCTTAAAAATGCTTTTAGATGGAAAAAATACAGCTTTTGATTTTTTTAATTTAGAAATATTATTTTTACTTTAAAAAAATTCAGGAACAATTTAAATATATTTTGTGCATTAATGGTCTAAATTTCGAAATTTTAAATCCGCCCCCCACCTCCTTTTGCTCAAGTAGGTAAAAAGAGAGCAAAGCCTTATCTTCATTTATCAATGTATTCGTTTTTTCTTCTAATTGGTGTTTTGGAGAAGCCAAATATGGCTGGGGGCGGCAAAACTAAGCTGTATTATGTGAGGAGGGTGCCATTCACAGAATAAAATAGGCTAATCATGGTTACGAAGTGTTCTCTGCAGTGGAAACCATGAGCAACGACATCATGGCCTTTGTGTGGCTGATAGGGTCTCGTGCACTGCTAAAACCCATGAAGGAGTTGTAGCGCAGTGGCAAGGTCAAGTGCCTTTGGTGCAGCAGACTATCCTTGTACAGGGGTTCGAATCCAGCCCATGCCATTAAAATGCCTTTAGTTGGAAAAAATATAGCTTTTGATTTTTTTTATTTAGAAATATTATTTTTACGTTAAAAAAATACAGGAACAATTGAAATATATTTTCTGCATTAATGGCCCGAATTTCGAAATTTTAAATCCGCCCCCACCTCCTTTTGCTCAAGTAGGTAAAATAGGAGCAGGCCTTATCTTCATTTATCAATGTATTCGTTTTTTTCATCTAATTGGTGTTTTGGAAAACTAAGCTGTATTATGTGAGGAGGGTGCCATTCACATAATAAAATAGGTTGAATAGTGTTGATTTTTCATTTTGAAATGCTGTGTAAGGTTGTGTGCAGGTGAAAGAGCCTTTATTAGCTGCAGTCAGAAGGTAGCATGTTGAATTTTTGAAGAGATAGAAAAGGACAAAGTCAGGCCTTTGGTTGACTATTTCTTCAAGATGCATGGTGCAGCAAGTGTAGGGATGGAGCAGCTGGCTTGCCATGGCACGGCATGGATTGGCCTGGCCTGGCATGGCCTGGCGTGCTGTGCTGCGCTGCGCTGTGCTGCGCCGTGCCATGGCAGGGCTCTGGGACTGGGACTTTAAACATCCCAGTCTTAGTCTGCAGCCTTTACAGTAAGCCCACAAACGCCCACGAACGCCCAGGTTCTGTATAGAGGATGACTGCAGGTACTTTTGGACCCTGCTAAGTGAGGGTGGGGTCCTTATCTGAAGGCCTTCAGGCGGAAAAATCCTTAGACTAAGACAGTTTGGCAACTTTAGAAATCTGCTGAAGATCATTTGTTGAAGGTCGTATCACAGCAGAAGCTCAGCAAAGTAGGCATGGGAGAACATTATTTGCATAGGACAGCCCCTTTCTCAATCCAATTATTATGCTGCAGTTGCCATGTAGGATTACTAGAGGGCAGCAGTATGAACATAAATCCACAGAGAGGCTTTAAATCTGCTTGCTGAACTACCTCTTGTTCTTGTTGGTTTTTTAATGAGCCATTTAGAGTGGAGGACTGGAATGACTGAGTGAATGAGTATTGAGGAATGATTGGCCTGTATTTCTAGTGAAGGGGGTGCGGGATTTGGAAGGAAAACTACAAGATAAAAGTTCCAAGGCATAGATGCATGGAAGAATATTCACGCCAAAATGAATAAACTTACACCATCTCAAAGCTTCCATGTGCGATATGATTCTTTGCAGGATGAAAGATTTGCCATGTTTGGTTCATAAATGTGCACAGTTGGTGAGTCTCTTGCCAGAATATCAGTAGCACACTCTTTAGATGTGTCCTTGCAGGCGAAATGTCAGGCACTCTTTTGGAGTTATGAGGCCTAGAAAAACCATCCAAAAGAGACCTTATAACGTGTCCTGCAATGGGACAATGAAATCATGGGGAGACCATCCCCCAAGAATCCTAACATGTTCCTTGTTTCTTCTCTCGATACCATAACCACAGGAGGCTTGTGCGAGGCATCTTTTGGTTGGTAATAGAAACTGTCAGAAACCTTCTCCCGAAGTCCTCTCCTCCCCCATTGCCCCTAACCTTTTGTGGTACCCCTGCCCCAAATGAAGGGCGCAATAAACAAGAATGTGGGTAGGCACCCCCCCACCCCACAAAAAAAACACACTGCATCAGTCTGAGCCTCTTGGCACCCCTTTGATAATGCACCACAACACCCCTTTTGACACTGCTCCCCAAAATTTGACTTCTTCAACACCCCCCCCCGAGATTGGAACCCCATCCTTTGTAATCACCCCGTTTGGGTGCAAGGGGGTGGATTCTAACTTGTTCACCCCCATTGGCTCTGCTCCACAGTTCTCCCTCTCCTGCACGCCCTCTTGCTGTCTGGCCTAGACTGCTCCTGTACCTCTCACCCCTTCCTCTCCTGAATCCCTGGGATGTGACCCATTCTTGCTCTCTCCCCCTCTATGCTGCCCCCCATCTTTCTCCTCTAAATCCCCCAACTACCTCTCTGCCTACCCCACCCCCAGGCTGCATCTTCTCCCCCTCTCTCAACCTGCCCTTCTTTCACCCCATCTCCACCTCTCTGAGCTTGCCCTTCTTGCTCTACCCCCCCCTCCAATTCCCCCGTAGGCTCCACCTAGTTCTCATCTCTCTGTCTTTCTTGCCCCCCACCACCCTCCTATGCTCCGCCTACTCCCAGAGACTGCTCTTTCCCCCCCCCTAGGCTCCACCTACTCCCCCTCTCTCTGCCCTTCTTCTCCCCCCCTACTGCCCTCCTAGGCTCCACCTACTCCCCCTCTCTCCCCTCCCCGCCCCCCCCCTAGGCTCCACCTAGTTCCCCGCTCTCTGCCCCCCCCACACCTCCTCTCTCTGCCTGCCCTTACACCCCCTCTCTGAGCCTGCCCTTCTTGCTCTGCCCCCCTAGGCTCCGCCTAGTTCCCCTCTCTCTGCCCTTCTTGCCCCCCTACTCCCACTCTCTGAGTCTGCTCTTCCTCCCCCCCCATTTCCCCCACTAGGCTCTGCCTATTTCCCCTCTCTCTGCCCCCGTACTGCCTTCCTATGCTCCGCCTATTCCTCCTCTCTCTGCCTGCCCTTCTTGCCCACCCCTACTGCCCTCCTACTCCCCCTCTCTCAGCCTGCCCTTCTTGCTTACCCCCCCTCCTTACTCACCACCTATACTCCCTCTCTTCCCACTCTGGACCTATCCTTGCCCCTTCTGCGTGTGTGCACACACACTCAGCAACCACTCTGCAATCCACCATTCACCATGCAGGCACAACTCCAGCCATGCTCTATACACACATGCACACACACACACACACACAGACACACAGACACAGTACTTACCAATTGACGAGTCATCTCTGACTTACCTCTGCTTTGCCGCCATCAATCACCTGGTGCCGAGCCCGGGATTTGAACCCTGGTTGTCTGGCTGGAAGGCAGGAACTTACCCACTGGACCACACTGGCTTCCATGTCTTTAGCTTGTCAAATCGTCCCTATATCATGGCTGTGAATTATTCTCTGCAGTGGAAGCCATAAGCAATGACACCACGGCCTTTGTTTGGCTGATAGGGTCTCTTGCACAGTGAAAACCTATCAAGGAGTTGTAGCGCAGTGGCAACGTCAAGTGCCTTTGGTGCAGCAGGCTATTCCTATACAGGGGTTCAAATCCGGCCACCGGCCTTAAAAATGCTTTTAGATGGAAAAAATACAGCTTTTGATTTTTTTAATTTTGAAATATTATTTTTACTTTAAAAAAATTCAGGAACAATTTAAATATATTTTGTGCATTAATGGTCTAAATTTCGAAATTTTAAATCCGCCCCCCACCTCCTTTTGCTCAAGTAGGTAAAAAAAGAGCAAAGCCTTATCTTCATTTATCAATGTATTCGTTTTTTCTTCTAATTGGTGTTTTGGAGAAGCCAAATATGGCTGGGGGCGGCAAAACTAAGCTGTATTATGTGAGGAGGGTGCCATTCACAGAATAAAATAGGCTAATCATGGTTACGAAGTGTTCTCTGCAGTGGAAACCATGAGCAACGACATCATGGCCTTTGTGTGGCTGATAGGGTCTCTTGCACTGCTAAAACCCATGAAGGAGTTGTAGCGCAGTGGCAAGGTCAAGTGCCTTTGGTGCAGCAGACTATCCTTGTACAGGGGTTCGAATCCAGCCCATGCCATTAAAATGCCTTTAGTTGGAAAAAATATAGCTTTTGATTTTTTTTATTTAGAAATATTATTTTTACGTTAAAAAAATACAGGAACAATTGAAATATATTTTCTGCATTAATGGCCCGAATTTCGAAATTTTAAATCCGCCCCCACCTCCTTTTGCTCAAGTAGGTAAAATAGGAGCAGGCCTTATCTTCATTTATCAATGTATTCGTTTTTTTCATCTAATTGGTGTTTTGGAAAACTAAGCTGTATTATGTGAGGAGGGTGCCATTCACATAATAAAATAGGTTGAATAGTGTTGATTTTTCATTTTGAAATGCTGTGTAAGGTTGTGTGCAGGTGAAAGAGCCTTTATTAGCTGCAGTCAGAAGGTAGCATGTTGAATTTTTGAAGAGATAGAAAAGGACAAAGTCAGGCCTTTGGTTGACTATTTCTTCAAGATGCATGGTGCAGCAAGTGTAGGGATGGAGCAGCTGGCTTGCCATGGCACGGCATGGATTGGCCTGGCCTGGCATGGCCTGGCGTGCTGTGCTGCGCTGCGCTGTGCTGCGCCGTGCCATGGCAGGGCTCTGGGACTGGGACTTTAAACATCCCAGTCTTAGTCTGCAGCCTTTACAGTAAGCCCACAAACGCCCACGAACGCCCAGGTTCTGTATAGAGGATGACTGCAGGTACTTTTGGACCCTGCTAAGTGAGGGTGGGGTCCTTATCTGAAGGCCTTCCGGCGGAAAAATCCTTAGACTAAGACAGTTTGGCAACTTTAGAAATCTGCTGAAGATCATTTGTTGAAGGTCGTATCACAGCAGAAGCTCAGCAAAGTAAGCATGGGAGAACATTATTTGCATAGGACAGCCCCTTTCTCAATCCAATTATTATGCTGCAGTTGCCATGTAGGATTACTAGAGGGCAGCAGTATGAACATAAATCCACAGAGAGGCTTTAAATCTGCTTGCTGAACTACCTCTTGTTCTTGTTGGTTTTTTAATGAGCCATTTAGAGTGGAGGACTGGAATGACTGAGTGAATGAGTATTGAGGAATGATTGGCCTGTATTTCTAGTGAAGGGGGTGCGGGATTTGGAAGGAAAACTACAAGATAAAAGTTCCAAGGCATAGATGCATGGAAGAATATTCACGCCAAAATGAATAAACTTACACCATCTCAAAGCTTCCATGTGCGATATGATTCTTTGCAGGATGAAAGATTTGCCATGTTTGGTTCATAAATGTGCACAGTTGGTGAGTCTCTTGCCAGAATATCAGTAGCACACTCTTTAGATGTGTCCTTGCAGGCGAAATGTCAGGCACTCTTTTGGAGTTATGAGGCCTAGAAAAACCATCCAAAAGAGACCTTATAACGTGTCCTGCAATGGGACAATGAAATCATGGGGAGACCATCCCCCAAGAATCCTAACATGTTCCTTGTTTCTTCTCTCGATACCATAACCACAGGAGGCTTGTGCGAGGCATCTTTTGGTTGGTAATAGAAACTGTCAGAAACCTTCTCCCGAAGTCCTCTCCTCCCCCATTGCCCCTAACCTTTTGTGGTACCCCTGCCCCAAATGAAGGGCGCAATAAACAAGAATGTGGGTAGGCACCCCCCCACCCCACAAAAAAAACACACTGCATCAGTCTGAGCCTCTTGGCACCCCTTTGATAATGCACCACAACACCCCTTTTGACACTGCTCCCCAAAATTTGACTTCTTCCACACCCCCCCCCGAGATTGGAACCCCATCCTTTGTAATCACCCCGTTTGGGTGCAAGGGGGTGGATTCTAACTTGTTCACCCCCATTGGCTCTGCTCCACAGTTCTCCCTCTCCTGCACGCCCTCTTGCTGTCTGGCCTAGACTGCTCCTGTACCTCTCACCCCTTCCTCTCCTGAATCCCTGGGATGTGACCCATTCTTGCTCTCTCCCCCTCTATGCTGCCCCCCATCTTTCTCCTCTAAATCCCCCAACTACCTCTCTGCCTACCCCACCCCCAGGCTGCATCTTCTCCCCCTCTCTCAACCTGCCCTTCTTTCACCCCATCTCCACCTCTCTGAGCTTGCCCTTCTTGCTCTACCCCCCCCTCCAATTCCCCCGTAGGCTCCACCTAGTTCTCATCTCTCTGTCTTTCTTGCCCCCCACCACCCTCCTATGCTCCGCCTACTCCCAGAGACTGCTCTTTCCCCCCCCCTAGGCTCCACCTACTCCCCCTCTCTCTGCCCTTCTTCTCCCCCCCTACTGCCCTCCTAGGCTCCACCTACTCCCCCTCTCTCCCCTCCCCGCCCCCCCCTAGGCTCCACCTAGTTCCCCGCTCTCTGCCCCCCCCACACCTCCTCTCTCTGCCTGCCCTTACACCCCCTCTCTGAGCCTGCCCTTCTTGCTCTGCCCCCCTAGGCTCCGCCTAGTTCCCCTCTCTCTGCCCTTCTTGCCCCCCTACTCCCACTCTCTGAGTCTGCTCTTCCTCCCCCCCCATTTCCCCCACTAGGCTCTGCCTATTTCCCCTCTCTCTGCCCCCGTACTGCCTTCCTATGCTCCGCCTATTCCTCCTCTCTCTGCCTGCCCTTCTTGCCCACCCCTACTGCCCTCCTACTCCCCCTCTCTCAGCCTGCCCTTCTTGCTTACCCCCCCTCCTTACTCACCACCTATACTCCCTCTCTTCCCACTCTGGACCTATCCTTGCCCCTTCTGCGTGTGTGCACACACACTCAGCAACCACTCTGCAATCCACCATTCACCATGCAGGCACAACTCCAGCCATGCTCTATACACACATGCACACACACACACACAGACACACAGACACAGTACTTACCAATTGACGAGTCATCTCTGACTTACCTCTGCTTTGCCGCCATCAATCACCTGGTGCCGAGCCCGGGATTTGAACCCTGGTTGTCTGGCTGGAAGGCAGGAACTTACCCACTGGACCACACTGGCTTCCATGTCTTTAGCTTGTCAAATCGTCCCTATATCATGGCTGTGAATTATTCTCTGCAGTGGAAGCCATAAGCAATGACACCACGGCCTTTGTTTGGCTGATAGGGTCTCTTGCACAGTGAAAACCTATCAAGGAGTTGTAGCGCAGTGGCAACGTCAAGTGCCTTTGGTGCAGCAGGCTATTCCTATACAGGGGTTCAAATCCGGCCACCGGCCTTAAAAATGCTTTTAGATGGAAAAAATACAGCTTTTGATTTTTTTAATTTAGAAATATTATTTTTACTTTAAAAAAATTCAGGAACAATTTAAATATATTTTGTGCATTAATGGTCTAAATTTCGAAATTTTAAATCCGCCCCCCACCTCCTTTTGCTCAAGTAGGTAAAAAAAGAGCAAAGCCTTATCTTCATTTATCAATGTATTCGTTTTTTCTTCTAATTGGTGTTTTGGAGAAGCCAAATATGGCTGGGGGCGGCAAAACTAAGCTGTATTATGTGAGGAGGGTGCCATTCACAGAATAAAATAGGCTAATCATGGTTACGAAGTGTTCTCTGCAGTGGAAACCATGAGCAACGACATCATGGCCTTTGTGTGGCTGATAGGGTCTCTTGCACTGCTAAAACCCATGAAGGAGTTGTAGCGCAGTGGCAAGGTCAAGTGCCTTTGGTGCAGCAGACTATCCTTGTACGGGGGTTCGAATCCAGCCCATGCCATTAAAATGCCTTTAGTTGGAAAAAATATAGCTTTTGATTTTTTTTATTTAGAAATATTATTTTTACGTTAAAAAAATACAGGAACAATTGAAATATATTTTCTGCATTAATGGCCCGAATTTCGAAATTTTAAATCCGCCCCCACCTCCTTTTGCTCAAGTAGGTAAAATAGGAGCAGGCCTTATCTTCATTTATCAATGTATTCGTTTTTTTCATCTAATTGGTGTTTTGGAAAACTAAGCTGTATTATGTGAGGAGGGTGCCATTCACATAATAAAATAGGTTGAATAGTGTTGATTTTTCATTTTGAAATGCTGTGTAAGGTTGTGTGCAGGTGAAAGAGCCTTTATTAGCTGCAGTCAGAAGGTAGCATGTTGAATTTTTGAAGAGATAGAAAAGGACAAAGTCAGGCCTTTGGTTGACTATTTCTTCAAGATGCATGGTGCAGCAAGTGTAGGGATGGAGCAGCTGGCTTGCCATGGCACGGCATGGATTGGCCTGGCCTGGCATGGCCTGGCGTGCTGTGCTGCGCTGCGCTGTGCTGCGCCGTGCCATGGCAGGGCTCTGGGACTGGGACTTTAAACATCCCAGTCTTAGTCTGCAGCCTTTACAGTAAGCCCACAAACGCCCACGAACGCCCAGGTTCTGTATAGAGGATGACTGCAGGTACTTTTGGACCCTGCTAAGTGAGGGTGGGGTCCTTATCTGAAGGCCTTCAGGCGGAAAAATCCTTAGACTAAGACAGTTTGGCAACTTTAGAAATCTGCTGAAGATCATTTGTTGAAGGTCGTATCACAGCAGAAGCTCAGCAAAGTAGGCATGGGAGAACATTATTTGCATAGGACAGCCCCTTTCTCAATCCAATTATTATGCTGCAGTTGCCATGTAGGATTACTAGAGGGCAGCAGTATGAACATAAATCCACAGAGAGGCTTTAAATCTGCTTGCTGAACTACCTCTTGTTCTTGTTGGTTTTTTAATGAGCCATTTAGAGTGGAGGACTGGAATGACTGAGTGAATGAGTATTGAGGAATGATTGGCCTGTATTTCTAGTGAAGGGGGTGCGGGATTTGGAAGGAAAACTACAAGATAAAAGTTCCAAGGCATAGATGCATGGAAGAATATTCACGCCAAAATGAATAAACTTACACCATCTCAAAGCTTCCATGTGCGATATGATTCTTTGCAGGATGAAAGATTTGCCATGTTTGGTTCATAAATGTGCACAGTTGGTGAGTCTCTTGCCAGAATATCAGTAGCACACTCTTTAGATGTGTCCTTGCAGGCGAAATGTCAGGCACTCTTTTGGAGTTATGAGGCCTAGAAAAACCATCCAAAAGAGACCTTATAACGTGTCCTGCAATGGGACAATGAAATCATGGGGAGACCATCCCCCAAGAATCCTAACATGTTCCTTGTTTCTTCTCTCGATACCATAACCACAGGAGGCTTGTGCGAGGCATCTTTTGGTTGGTAATAGAAACTGTCAGAAACCTTCTCCCGAAGTCCTCTCCTCCCCCATTGCCCCTAACCTTTTGTGGTACCCCTGCCCCAAATGAAGGGCGCAATAAACAAGAATGTGGGTAGGCACCCCCCCACCCCACAAAAAAAACACACTGCATCAGTCTGAGCCTCTTGGCACCCCTTTGATAATGCACCACAACACCCCTTTTGACACTGCTCCCCAAAATTTGACTTCTTCAACACCCCCCCCCGAGATTGGAACCCCATCCTTTGTAATCACCCCGTTTGGGTGCAAGGGGGTGGATTCTAACTTGTTCACCCCCATTGGCTCTGCTCCACAGTTCTCCCTCTCCTGCACGCCCTCTTGCTGTCTGGCCTAGACTGCTCCTGTACCTCTCACCCCTTCCTCTCCTGAATCCCTGGGATGTGACCCATTCTTGCTCTCTCCCCCTCTATGCTGCCCCCCATCTTTCTCCTCTAAATCCCCCAACTACCTCTCTGCCTACCCCACCCCCAGGCTGCATCTTCTCCCCCTCTCTCAACCTGCCCTTCTTTCACCCCATCTCCACCTCTCTGAGCTTGCCCTTCTTGCTCTACCCCCCCCTCCAATTCCCCCGTAGGCTCCACCTAGTTCTCATCTCTCTGTCTTTCTTGCCCCCCACCACCCTCCTATGCTCCGCCTACTCCCAGAGACTGCTCTTTCCCCCCCCCTAGGCTCCACCTACTCCCCCTCTCTCTGCCCTTCTTCTCCCCCCCTACTGCCCTCCTAGGCTCCACCTACTCCCCCTCTCTCCCCTCCCCGCCCCCCCCCTAGGCTCCACCTAGTTCCCCGCTCTCTGCCCCCCCCACACCTCCTCTCTCTGCCTGCCCTTACACCCCCTCTCTGAGCCTGCCCTTCTTGCTCTGCCCCCCTAGGCTCCGCCTAGTTCCCCTCTCTCTGCCCTTCTTGCCCCCCTACTCCCACTCTCTGAGTCTGCTCTTCCTCCCCCCCCATTTCCCCCACTAGGCTCTGCCTATTTCCCCTCTCTCTGCCCCCGTACTGCCTTCCTATGCTCCGCCTATTCCTCCTCTCTCTGCCTGCCCTTCTTGCCCACCCCTACTGCCCTCCTACTCCCCCTCTCTCAGCCTGCCCTTCTTGCTTACCCCCCCTCCTTACTCACCACCTATACTCCCTCTCTTCCCACTCTGGACCTATCCTTGCCCCTTCTGCGTGTGTGCACACACACTCAGCAACCACTCTGCAATCCACCATTCACCATGCAGGCACAACTCCAGCCATGCTCTATACACACATGCACACACACACACACACACAGACACACAGACACAGTACTTACCAATTGACGAGTCATCTCTGACTTACCTCTGCTTTGCCGCCATCAATCACCTGGTGCCGAGCCCGGGATTTGAACCCTGGTTGTCTGGCTGGAAGGCAGGAACTTACCCACTGGACCACACTGGCTTCCATGTCTTTAGCTTGTCAAATCGTCCCTATATCATGGCTGTGAATTATTCTCTGCAGTGGAAGCCATAAGCAATGACACCACGGCCTTTGTTTGGCTGATAGGGTCTCTTGCACAGTGAAAACCTATCAAGGAGTTGTAGCGCAGTGGCAACGTCAAGTGCCTTTGGTGCAGCAGGCTATTCCTATACAGGGGTTCAAATCCGGCCACCGGCCTTAAAAATGCTTTTAGATGGAAAAAATACAGCTTTTGATTTTTTTAATTTTGAAATATTATTTTTACTTTAAAAAAATTCAGGAACAATTTAAATATATTTTGTGCATTAATGGTCTAAATTTCGAAATTTTAAATCCGCCCCCCACCTCCTTTTGCTCAAGTAGGTAAAAAAAGAGCAAAGCCTTATCTTCATTTATCAATGTATTCGTTTTTTCTTCTAATTGGTGTTTTGGAGAAGCCAAATATGGCTGGGGGCGGCAAAACTAAGCTGTATTATGTGAGGAGGGTGCCATTCACAGAATAAAATAGGCTAATCATGGTTACGAAGTGTTCTCTGCAGTGGAAACCATGAGCAACGACATCATGGCCTTTGTGTGGCTGATAGGGTCTCTTGCACTGCTAAAACCCATGAAGGAGTTGTAGCGCAGTGGCAAGGTCAAGTGCCTTTGGTGCAGCAGACTATCCTTGTACAGGGGTTCGAATCCAGCCCATGCCATTAAAATGCCTTTAGTTGGAAAAAATATAGCTTTTGATTTTTTTTATTTAGAAATATTATTTTTACGTTAAAAAAATACAGGAACAATTGAAATATATTTTCTGCATTAATGGCCCGAATTTCGAAATTTTAAATCCGCCCCCACCTCCTTTTGCTCAAGTAGGTAAAATAGGAGCAGGCCTTATCTTCATTTATCAATGTATTCGTTTTTTTCATCTAATTGGTGTTTTGGAAAACTAAGCTGTATTATGTGAGGAGGGTGCCATTCACATAATAAAATAGGTTGAATAGTGTTGATTTTTCATTTTGAAATGCTGTGTAAGGTTGTGTGCAGGTGAAAGAGCCTTTATTAGCTGCAGTCAGAAGGTAGCATGTTGAATTTTTGAAGAGATAGAAAAGGACAAAGTCAGGCCTTTGGTTGACTATTTCTTCAAGATGCATGGTGCAGCAAGTGTAGGGATGGAGCAGCTGGCTTGCCATGGCACGGCATGGATTGGCCTGGCCTGGCATGGCCTGGCGTGCTGTGCTGCGCTGCGCTGTGCTGCGCCGTGCCATGGCAGGGCTCTGGGACTGGGACTTTAAACATCCCAGTCTTAGTCTGCAGCCTTTACAGTAAGCCCACAAACGCCCACGAACGCCCAGGTTCTGTATAGAGGATGACTGCAGGTACTTTTGGACCCTGCTAAGTGAGGGTGGGGTCCTTATCTGAAGGCCTTCCGGCGGAAAAATCCTTAGACTAAGACAGTTTGGCAACTTTAGAAATCTGCTGAAGATCATTTGTTGAAGGTCGTATCACAGCAGAAGCTCAGCAAAGTAAGCATGGGAGAACATTATTTGCATAGGACAGCCCCTTTCTCAATCCAATTATTATGCTGCAGTTGCCATGTAGGATTACTAGAGGGCAGCAGTATGAACATAAATCCACAGAGAGGCTTTAAATCTGCTTGCTGAACTACCTCTTGTTCTTGTTGGTTTTTTAATGAGCCATTTAGAGTGGAGGACTGGAATGACTGAGTGAATGAGTATTGAGGAATGATTGGCCTGTATTTCTAGTGAAGGGGGTGCGGGATTTGGAAGGAAAACTACAAGATAAAAGTTCCAAGGCATAGATGCATGGAAGAATATTCACGCCAAAATGAATAAACTTACACCATCTCAAAGCTTCCATGTGCGATATGATTCTTTGCAGGATGAAAGATTTGCCATGTTTGGTTCATAAATGTGCACAGTTGGTGAGTCTCTTGCCAGAATATCAGTAGCACACTCTTTAGATGTGTCCTTGCAGGCGAAATGTCAGGCACTCTTTTGGAGTTATGAGGCCTAGAAAAACCATCCAAAAGAGACCTTATAACGTGTCCTGCAATGGGACAATGAAATCATGGGGAGACCATCCCCCAAGAATCCTAACATGTTCCTTGTTTCTTCTCTCGATACCATAACCACAGGAGGCTTGTGCGAGGCATCTTTTGGTTGGTAATAGAAACTGTCAGAAACCTTCTCCCGAAGTCCTCTCCTCCCCCATTGCCCCTAACCTTTTGTGGTACCCCTGCCCCAAATGAAGGGCGCAATAAACAAGAATGTGGGTAGGCACCCCCCCACCCCACAAAAAAAACACACTGCATCAGTCTGAGCCTCTTGGCACCCCTTTGATAATGCACCACAACACCCCTTTTGACACTGCTCCCCAAAATTTGACTTCTTCCACACCCCCCCCCGAGATTGGAACCCCATCCTTTGTAATCACCCCGTTTGGGTGCAAGGGGGTGGATTCTAACTTGTTCACCCCCATTGGCTCTGCTCCACAGTTCTCCCTCTCCTGCACGCCCTCTTGCTGTCTGGCCTAGACTGCTCCTGTACCTCTCACCCCTTCCTCTCCTGAATCCCTGGGATGTGACCCATTCTTGCTCTCTCCCCCTCTATGCTGCCCCCCATCTTTCTCCTCTAAATCCCCCAACTACCTCTCTGCCTACCCCACCCCCAGGCTGCATCTTCTCCCCCTCTCTCAACCTGCCCTTCTTTCACCCCATCTCCACCTCTCTGAGCTTGCCCTTCTTGCTCTACCCCCCCCCTCCAATTCCCCCGTAGGCTCCACCTAGTTCTCATCTCTCTGTCTTTCTTGCCCCCCACCACCCTCCTATGCTCCGCCTACTCCCAGAGACTGCTCTTTCCCCCCCCCTAGGCTCCACCTACTCCCCCTCTCTCTGCCCTTCTTCTCCCCCCCTACTGCCCTCCTAGGCTCCACCTACTCCCCCTCTCTCCCCTCCCCGCCCCCCCCTAGGCTCCACCTAGTTCCCCGCTCTCTGCCCCCCCCACACCTCCTCTCTCTGCCTGCCCTTACACCCCCTCTCTGAGCCTGCCCTTCTTGCTCTGCCCCCCTAGGCTCCGCCTAGTTCCCCTCTCTCTGCCCTTCTTGCCCCCCTACTCCCACTCTCTGAGTCTGCTCTTCCTCCCCCCCCATTTCCCCCACTAGGCTCTGCCTATTTCCCCTCTCTCTGCCCCCGTACTGCCTTCCTATGCTCCGCCTATTCCTCCTCTCTCTGCCTGCCCTTCTTGCCCACCCCTACTGCCCTCCTACTCCCCCTCTCTCAGCCTGCCCTTCTTGCTTACCCCCCCTCCTTACTCACCACCTATACTCCCTCTCTTCCCACTCTGGACCTATCCTTGCCCCTTCTGCGTGTGTGCACACACACTCAGCAACCACTCTGCAATCCACCATTCACCATGCAGGCACAACTCCAGCCATGCTCTATACACACATGCACACACACACACACAGACACACAGACACAGTACTTACCAATTGACGAGTCATCTCTGACTTACCTCTGCTTTGCCGCCATCAATCACCTGGTGCCGAGCCCGGGATTTGAACCCTGGTTGTCTGGCTGGAAGGCAGGAACTTACCCACTGGACCACACTGGCTTCCATGTCTTTAGCTTGTCAAATCGTCCCTATATCATGGCTGTGAATTATTCTCTGCAGTGGAAGCCATAAGCAATGACACCACGGCCTTTGTTTGGCTGATAGGGTCTCTTGCACAGTGAAAACCTATCAAGGAGTTGTAGCGCAGTGGCAACGTCAAGTGCCTTTGGTGCAGCAGGCTATTCCTATACAGGGGTTCAAATCCGGCCACCGGCCTTAAAAATGCTTTTAGATGGAAAAAATACAGCTTTTGATTTTTTTAATTTAGAAATATTATTTTTACTTTAAAAAAATTCAGGAACAATTTAAATATATTTTGTGCATTAATGGTCTAAATTTCGAAATTTTAAATCCGCCCCCCACCTCCTTTTGCTCAAGTAGGTAAAAAAAGAGCAAAGCCTTATCTTCATTTATCAATGTATTCGTTTTTTCTTCTAATTGGTGTTTTGGAGAAGCCAAATATGGCTGGGGGCGGCAAAACTAAGCTGTATTATGTGAGGAGGGTGCCATTCACAGAATAAAATAGGCTAATCATGGTTACGAAGTGTTCTCTGCAGTGGAAACCATGAGCAACGACATCATGGCCTTTGTGTGGCTGATAGGGTCTCTTGCACTGCTAAAACCCATGAAGGAGTTGTAGCGCAGTGGCAAGGTCAAGTGCCTTTGGTGCAGCAGACTATCCTTGTACGGGGGTTCGAATCCAGCCCATGCCATTAAAATGCCTTTAGTTGGAAAAAATATAGCTTTTGATTTTTTTTATTTAGAAATATTATTTTTACGTTAAAAAAATACAGGAACAATTGAAATATATTTTCTGCATTAATGGCCCGAATTTCGAAATTTTAAATCCGCCCCCACCTCCTTTTGCTCAAGTAGGTAAAATAGGAGCAGGCCTTATCTTCATTTATCAATGTATTCGTTTTTTTCATCTAATTGGTGTTTTGGAAAACTAAGCTGTATTATGTGAGGAGGGTGCCATTCACATAATAAAATAGGTTGAATAGTGTTGATTTTTCATTTTGAAATGCTGTGTAAGGTTGTGTGCAGGTGAAAGAGCCTTTATTAGCTGCAGTCAGAAGGTAGCATGTTGAATTTTTGAAGAGATAGAAAAGGACAAAGTCAGGCCTTTGGTTGACTATTTCTTCAAGATGCATGGTGCAGCAAGTGTAGGGATGGAGCAGCTGGCTTGCCATGGCACGGCATGGATTGGCCTGGCCTGGCATGGCCTGGCGTGCTGTGCTGCGCTGCGCTGTGCTGCGCCGTGCCATGGCAGGGCTCTGGGACTGGGACTTTAAACATCCCAGTCTTAGTCTGCAGCCTTTACAGTAAGCCCACAAACGCCCACGAACGCCCAGGTTCTGTATAGAGGATGACTGCAGGTACTTTTGGACCCTGCTAAGTGAGGGTGGGGTCCTTATCTGAAGGCCTTCAGGCGGAAAAATCCTTAGACTAAGACAGTTTGGCAACTTTAGAAATCTGCTGAAGATCATTTGTTGAAGGTCGTATCACAGCAGAAGCTCAGCAAAGTAGGCATGGGAGAACATTATTTGCATAGGACAGCCCCTTTCTCAATCCAATTATTATGCTGCAGTTGCCATGTAGGATTACTAGAGGGCAGCAGTATGAACATAAATCCACAGAGAGGCTTTAAATCTGCTTGCTGAACTACCTCTTGTTCTTGTTGGTTTTTTAATGAGCCATTTAGAGTGGAGGACTGGAATGACTGAGTGAATGAGTATTGAGGAATGATTGGCCTGTATTTCTAGTGAAGGGGGTGCGGGATTTGGAAGGAAAACTACAAGATAAAAGTTCCAAGGCATAGATGCATGGAAGAATATTCACGCCAAAATGAATAAACTTACACCATCTCAAAGCTTCCATGTGCGATATGATTCTTTGCAGGATGAAAGATTTGCCATGTTTGGTTCATAAATGTGCACAGTTGGTGAGTCTCTTGCCAGAATATCAGTAGCACACTCTTTAGATGTGTCCTTGCAGGCGAAATGTCAGGCACTCTTTTGGAGTTATGAGGCCTAGAAAAACCATCCAAAAGAGACCTTATAACGTGTCCTGCAATGGGACAATGAAATCATGGGGAGACCATCCCCCAAGAATCCTAACATGTTCCTTGTTTCTTCTCTCGATACCATAACCACAGGAGGCTTGTGCGAGGCATCTTTTGGTTGGTAATAGAAACTGTCAGAAACCTTCTCCCGAAGTCCTCTCCTCCCCCATTGCCCCTAACCTTTTGTGGTACCCCTGCCCCAAATGAAGGGCGCAATAAACAAGAATGTGGGTAGGCACCCCCCCACCCCACCCCACAAAAAAAACACACTGCATCAGTCTGAGCCTCTTGGCACCCCTTTGATAATGCACCACAACACCCCTTTTGACACTGCTCCCCAAAATTTGACTTCTTCCACACCCCCCCCGAGATTGGAGGGTGTGTTATGGGGGGGGGGGGGCATAAAAATGATGGGGTCCACCACCAAAACCCCATCCTTTGTAATCACCCCGTTTGGGTGCAAGGGGGTGGATTCTAACTTGTTCACCCCCATTGGCTCTGCTCCACAGTTCTCCCTCTCCTGCACGCCCTCTTGCTGTCTGGCCTAGACTGCTCCTGTACCTCTCACCCCTTCCTCTCCTGAATCCCTGGGACGTGACCCATTCTTGCTCTCTCCCCCTCGTTCCATCTATGCTGCCCCCCATCTTTCTCCTCTAAATCCCCCAACTACCTCTCTGCCTACCCCACCCCCAGGCTGCATCTTTTCCCCCTCTCTCAACCTGCCCTTCTTTCACCCCATCTCCACCTCTCTGAGCCTGCCCTTCTTGCTCTACCCCCCTCCAATTCCCCCGTAGGCTCCACCTAGTTCTCATCTCTCTGTCTTTCTTGCCCCCCACCACCCTCCTATGCTCCGCCTACTCCCAGAGCCTGCTCTTTCCCCCCCTAGGCTCCACCTACTCCCCCTCTCTCTGCCCTTCTTCTCCCCCCCTAGGCTCCACCTACTCCCCCTCTCTCCTCGCTGAGCCTGCCCTTCTTGCTCTGCCCCCCCCCCTAGGCTCCACCTAGTTCCCCTCTCTCTGCCCCCCCCACACCCCCTATCTCTGCCTGCCCTTTCACCCCCTCTCTGAGCCTGCCCTTCTTGCTCTGCCCCCCTAGGCTCCGCCTAGTTCCCCTCTCTCTGCCCTTCTTGCCCCCCTACTCCCACTCTCTGAGTCTGCTCTTCCTCCCCCCCCATTTCCCCCACTAGGCTCCGCCTATTCCTCCTCTCTCTGCCTGCCCTTCTTGCCCACCCCTACTGCCCTCCTACTCCCCCTCTCTCAGCCTGCCCTTCTTGCTTACCCCGCCTCCTTACTCACCACCTATACTCCCTCTCTTCCCACTCTGGACCTATCCTTGCCCCTTCTGCGTGTGTGCACACACACTCAGCAACCACTCTGCAATCCACCATTCACCATGCAGGCACAACTCCAGCCATGCTCTATACACACATGCACACACACACACACACAGACACACAGACACAGTACTTACCAATTGACGAGTCATCTCTGACTTACCTCTGCTTTGCCGCCATCAATCACCTGGTGCCGAGCCCGGGATTTGAACCCTGGTTGTCTGGCTGGAAGGCAGGAACTTACCCACTGGACCACACTGGCTTCCATGTCTTTAGCTTGTCAAATCGTCCCTATATCATGGCTGTGAATTATTCTCTGCAGTGGAAGCCATAAGCAATGACACCACGGCCTTTGTTTGGCTGATAGGGTCTCTTGCACAGTGAAAACCTTTCAAGGAGTTGTAGCGCAGTGGCAACGTCAAGTGCCTTTGGTGCAGCAGGCTATTCCTATACAGGGGTTCAAATCCGGCCACCGGCCTTAAAAATGCTTTTAGATGGAAAAAATACAGCTTTTGATTTTTTTAATTTAGAAATATTATTTTTACTTTAAAAAAATTCAGGAACAATTTAAATATATTTTGTGCATTAATGGTCTAAATTTCGAAATTTTAAATCCGCCCCCCACCTCCTTTTGCTCAAGTAGGTAAAAAAAGAGCAAAGCCTTATCTTCATTTATCAATGTATTCGTTTTTTCTTCTAATTGGTGTTTTGGAGAAGCCAAATATGGCTGGGGGCGGCAAAACTAAGCTGTATTATGTGAGGAGGGTGCCATTCACAGAATAAAATAGGCTAATCATGGTTACGAAGTGTTCTCTGCAGTGGAAACCATGAGCAACGACATCATGGCCTTTGTGTGGCTGATAGGGTCTCTTGCACTGCTAAAACCCATGAAGGAGTTGTAGCGCAGTGGCAAGGTCAAGTGCCTTTGGTGCAGCAGACTATCCTTGTACAGGGGTTCGAATCCAGCCCATGCCATTAAAATGCCTTTAGTTGGAAAAAATATAGCTTTTGATTTTTTTTATTTAGAAATATTATTTTTACGTTAAAAAAATACAGGAACAATTGAAATATATTTTCTGCATTAATGGCCCGAATTTCGAAATTTTAAATCCGCCCCCACCTCCTTTTGCTCAAGTAGGTAAAATAGGAGCAGGCCTTATCTTCATTTATCAATGTATTCGTTTTTTTCATCTAATTGGTGTTTTGGAAAACTAAGCTGTATTATGTGAGGAGGGTGCCATTCACATAATAAAATAGGTTGAATAGTGTTGATTTTTCATTTTGAAATGCTGTGTAAGGTTGTGTGCAGGTGAAAGAGCCTTTATTAGCTGCAGTCAGAAGGTAGCATGTTGAATTTTTGAAGAGATAGAAAAGGACAAAGTCAGGCCTTTGGTTGACTATTTCTTCAAGATGCATGGTGCAGCAAGTGTAGGGATGGAGCAGCTGGCTTGCCATGGCACGGCATGGATTGGCCTGGCCTGGCATGGCCTGGCGTGCTGTGCTGCGCTGCGCTGCGCTGTGCTGCGCCGTGCCATGGCAGGGCTCTGGGACTGGGACTTTAAACATCCCAGTCTTAGTCTGCAGCCTTTACAGTAAGCCCACGAACGCCCAGGTTCTGTATAGAGGATGACTGCAGGTACTTTTGGACCCTGCTAAGTGAGGGTGGGGTCCTTATCTGAAGGCCTTCAGGCGGAAAAATCCTTAGACTAAGACAGTTTGGCAACTTTAGAAATCTGCTGAAGATCATTTGTTGAAGGTCGTATCACAGCAGAAGCTCAGCAAAGTAAGCATGGGAGAACATTATTTGCATAGGACAGCCCCTTTCTCAATCCAATTATTATGCTGCAGTTGCCATGTAGGATTACTAGAGGGCAGCAGTATGAACATAAATCCACAGAGAGGCTTTAAATCTGCTTGCTGAACTACCTCTTGTTCTTGTTGGTTTTTTAATGAGCCATTTAGAGTGGAGGACTGGAATGACTGAGTGAATGAGTATTGAGGAATGATTGGCCTGTATTTCTAGTGAAGGGGGTGCGGGATTTGGAAGGAAAACTACAAGATAAAAGTTCCAAGGCATAGATGCATGGAAGAATATTCACGCCAAAATGAATAAACTTACACCATCTCAAAGCTTCCATGTGCGATATGATTCTTTGCAGGATGAAAGATTTGCCATGTTTGGTTCATAAATGTGCACAGTTGGTGAGTCTCTTGCCAGAATATCAGTAGCACACTCTTTAGATGTGTCCTTGCAGGCGAAATGTCAGGCACTCTTTTGGAGTTATGAGGCCTAGAAAAACCATCCAAAAGAGACCTTATAACGTGTCCTGCAATGGGACAATGAAATCATGGGGAGACCATCCCCCAAGAATCCTAACATGTTCCTTGTTTCTTCTCTCGATACCATAACCACAGGAAGCTTGTGCGAGGCATCTTTTGGTTGGTAATAGAAACTGTCAGAAACCTTCTCCCGAAGTCCTCTCCTCCCCCATTGCCCCTAACCTTTTGTGGTACCCCTGCCCCAAATGAAGGGCGCAATAAACAAGAATGTGGGTAGGCACCCCCCCACCCCACCCCACAAAAAAAACACACTGCATCAGTCTGAGCCTCTTGGCACCCCTTTGATAATGCACCACAACACCCCTTTTGACACTGCTCCCCAAAATTTGACTTCTTCCACACCCCCCCCGAGATTGGAGGGTGTGTTATGGGGGGGGGGGGGGCATAAAAATGATGGGGTCCACCACCAAAACCCCATCCTTTGTAATCACCCCGTTTGGGTGCAAGGGGGTGGATTCTAACTTGTTCACCCCCATTGGCTCTGCTCCACAGTTCTCCCTCTCCTGCACGCCCTCTTGCTGTCTGGCCTAGACTGCTCCTGTACCTCTCACCCCTTCCTCTCCTGAATCCCTGGGACGTGACCCATTCTTGCTCTCTCCCCTCGTTCCATCTATGCTGCCCCCCATCTTTCTCCTCTAAATCCCCCAACTACCTCTCTGCCTACCCCACCCCCAGGCTGCATCTTTTCCCCCTCTCTCAACCTGCCCTTCTTTCACCCCATCTCCACCTCTCTGAGCCTGCCCTTTTTGCTCTACCCCCCTCCAATTCCCCCGTAGGCTCCACCTAGTTCTCATCTCTCTGTCTTTCTTGCCCCCCACCACCCTCCTATGCTCCGCCTACTCCCAGAGCCTGCTCTTTCCCCCCCTAGGCTCCACCTACTCCCCCTCTCTCTGCCCTTCTTCTCCCCCCCTACTGCCCTCCTAGGCTCCACCTACTCCCCCTCTCTCCTCGCTGAGCCTGCCCTTCTTGCTCTGCCCCCCCCCCTAGGCTCCACCTAGTTCCCCTCTCTCTGCCCCCCCCACACCCCCTATCTCTGCCTGCCCTTTCACCCCCTCTCTGAGCCTGCCCTTCTTGCTCTGCCCCCCTAGGCTCCGCCTAGTTCCCCTCTCTCTGCCCTTCTTGCCCCCCTACTCCCACTCTCTGAGTCTGCTCTTCCTCCCCCCCCATTTCCCCCACTAGGCTCTGCCTATTTCCCCTCTCTCTGCCCCCGTACTGCCTTCCTAGGCTCCGCCTATTCCTCCTCTCTCTGCCTGCCCTTCTTGCCCACCCCTACTGCCCTCCTACTCCCCCTCTCTCAGCCTGCCCTTCTTGCTTACCCCCCCTCCTTACTCACCACCTATACTCCCTCTCTTCCCACTCTGGACCTATCCTTGCCCCTTCTGCGTGTGTGCACACACACTCAGCAACCACTCTGCAATCCACCATTCACCATGCAGGCACAACTCCAGCCATGCTCTATACACACATGCGCACACACACACACACACACAGACACACAGACACAGTACTTACCAATTGACGAGTCATCTCTGACTTACCTCTTCTTTGCCGCCATCAATCACCTGGTGCCGAGCCCGGGATTTGAACCCTGGTTGTCTGGCTGGAAGGCAGGAACTTACCCACTGGACCACACTGGCTTCCATGTCTTTAGCTTGTCAAATCGTCCCTATATCATGGCTGTGAATTATTCTCTGCAGTGGAAGCCATAAGCAATGACACCACGGCCTTTGTTTGGCTGATAGGGTCTCTTGCACAGTGAAAACCTATCAAGGAGTTGTAGTGCAGTGGCAACGTCAAGTGCCTTTGGTGCAGCAGGCTATTCCTATACAGGGGTTCAAATCTGGCAACCGGCCTTAAAAATGCTTTTAGATGGAAAAAATACAGCTTTTGATTTTTTTAATTTAGAAATATTATTTTTACTTTAAAAAAATTCAGGAACAATTTAAATATATTTTGTGCATTAATGGTCTAAATTTCGAAATTTTAAATCCGCCCCCCACCTCCTTTTGCTCAAGTAGGTAAAAAGAGAGCAAAGCCTTATCTTCATTTATCAATGTATTCGTTTTTTCTTCTAATTGGTGTTTTGGAGAAGCCAAATATGGCTGGGGGCGGCAAAACTAAGCTGTATTATGTGAGGAGGGTGCCATTCACAGAATAAAATAGGCTAATCATGGTTACGAAGTGTTCTCTGCAGTGGAAACCATGAGCAACGACATCATGGCCTTTGTGTGGCTGATAGGGTCTCGTGCACTGCTAAAACCCATGAAGGAGTTGTAGCGCAGTGGCAAGGTCAAGTGCCTTTGGTGCAGCAGACTATCCTTGTACAGGGGTTCGAATCCAGCCCATGCCATTAAAATGCCTTTAGTTGGAAAAAATATAGCTTTTGATTTTTTTTATTTAGAAATATTATTTTTACGTTAAAAAAATACAGGAACAATTGAAATATATTTTCTGCATTAATGGCCCGAATTTCGAAATTTTAAATCCGCCCCCACCTCCTTTTGCTCAAGTAGGTAAAATAGGAGCAGGCCTTATCTTCATTTATCAATGTATTCGTTTTTTTCATCTAATTGGTGTTTTGGAAAACTAAGCTGTATTATGTGAGGAGGGTGCCATTCACATAATAAAATAGGTTGAATAGTGTTGATTTTTCATTTTGAAATGCTGTGTAAGGTTGTGTGCAGGTGAAAGAGCCTTTATTAGCTGCAGTCAGAAGGTAGCATGTTGAATTTTTGAAGAGATAGAAAAGGACAAAGTCAGGCCTTTGGTTGACTATTTCTTCAAGATGCATGGTGCAGCAAGTGTAGGGATGGAGCAGCTGGCTTGCCATGGCACGGCATGGATTGGCCTGGCCTGGCATGGCCTGGCGTGCTGTGCTGCGCTGCGCTGTGCTGCGCCGTGCCATGGCAGGGCTCTGGGACTGGGACTTTAAACATCCCAGTCTTAGTCTGCAGCCTTTACAGTAAGCCCACAAACGCCCACGAACGCCCAGGTTCTGTATAGAGGATGACTGCAGGTACTTTTGGACCCTGCTAAGTGAGGGTGGGGTCCTTATCTGAAGGCCTTCCGGCGGAAAAATCCTTAGACTAAGACAGTTTGGCAACTTTAGAAATCTGCTGAAGATCATTTGTTGAAGGTCGTATCACAGCAGAAGCTCAGCAAAGTAAGCATGGGAGAACATTATTTGCATAGGACAGCCCCTTTCTCAATCCAATTATTATGCTGCAGTTGCCATGTAGGATTACTAGAGGGCAGCAGTATGAACATAAATCCACAGAGAGGCTTTAAATCTGCTTGCTGAACTACCTCTTGTTCTTGTTGGTTTTTTAATGAGCCATTTAGAGTGGAGGACTGGAATGACTGAGTGAATGAGTATTGAGGAATGATTGGCCTGTATTTCTAGTGAAGGGGGTGCGGGATTTGGAAGGAAAACTACAAGATAAAAGTTCCAAGGCATAGATGCATGGAAGAATATTCACGCCAAAATGAATAAACTTACACCATCTCAAAGCTTCCATGTGCGATATGATTCTTTGCAGGATGAAAGATTTGCCATGTTTGGTTCATAAATGTGCACAGTTGGTGAGTCTCTTGCCAGAATATCAGTAGCACACTCTTTAGATGTGTCCTTGCAGGCGAAATGTCAGGCACTCTTTTGGAGTTATGAGGCCTAGAAAAACCATCCAAAAGAGACCTTATAACGTGTCCTGCAATGGGACAATGAAATCATGGGGAGACCATCCCCCAAGAATCCTAACATGTTCCTTGTTTCTTCTCTCGATACCATAACCACAGGAGGCTTGTGCGAGGCATCTTTTGGTTGGTAATAGAAACTGTCAGAAACCTTCTCCCGAAGTCCTCTCCTCCCCCATTGCCCCTAACCTTTTGTGGTACCCCTGCCCCAAATGAAGGGCGCAATAAACAAGAATGTGGGTAGGCACCCCCCCACCCCACCCCACAAAAAAAACACACTGCATCAGTCTGAGCCTCTTGGCACCCCTTTGATAATGCACCACAACACCCCTTTTGACACTGCTCCCCAAAATTTGACTTCTTCCACACCCCCCCCGAGATTGGAGGGTGTGTTATGGGGGGGGGGGGGCATAAAAATGATGGGGTCCACCACCAAAACCCCATCCTTTGTAATCACCCCGTTTGGGTGCAAGGGGGTGGATTCTAACTTGTTCACCCCCATTGGCTCTGCTCCACAGTTCTCCCTCTCCTGCACGCCCTCTTGCTGTCTGGCCTAGACTGCTCCTGTACCTCTCACCCCTTCCTCTCCTGAATCCCTGGGACGTGACCCATTCTTGCTCTCTCCCCCTCGTTCCATCTATGCTGCCCCCCATCTTTCTCCTCTAAATCCCCCAACTACCTCTCTGCCTACCCCACCCCCAGGCTGCATCTTTTCCCCCTCTCTCAACCTGCCCTTCTTTCACCCCATCTCCACCTCTCTGAGCCTGCCCTTCTTGCTCTACCCCCCTCCAATTCCCCCGTAGGCTCCACCTAGTTCTCATCTCTCTGTCTTTCTTGCCCCCCACCACCCTCCTATGCTCCGCCTACTCCCAGAGCCTGCTCTTTCCCCCCCTAGGCTCCACCTACTCCCCCTCTCTCTGCCCTTCTTCTCCCCCCCTACTGCCCTCCTAGGCTCCACCTACTCCCCCTCTCTCCTCGCTGAGCCTGCCCTTCTTGCTCTGCCCCCCCCCCCTAGGCTCCACCTAGTTCCCCTCTCTCTGCCCCCCCCACACCCCCTATCTCTGCCTGCCCTTTCACCCCCTCTCTGAGCCTGCCCTTCTTGCTCTGCCCCCCTAGGCTCCGCCTAGTTCCCCTCTCTCTGCCCTTCTTGCCCCCCTACTCCCACTCTCTGAGTCTGCTCTTCCTCCCCCCCCATTTCCCCCACTAGGCTCTGCCTATTTCCCCTCTCTCTGCCCCCGTACTGCCTTCCTATGCTCCGCCTATTCCTCCTCTCTCTGCCTGCCCTTCTTGCCCACCCCTACTGCCCTCCTACTCCCCCTCTCTCAGCCTGCCCTTCTTGCTTACCCCCCCTCCTTACTCACCACCTATACTCCCTCTCTTCCCACTCTGGACCTATCCTTGCCCCTTCTGCGTGTGTGCACACACACTCAGCAACCACTCTGCAATCCACCATTCACCATGCAGGCACAACTCCAGCCATGCTCTATACACACATGCACACACACACACACACAGACACAGTACTTACCAATTGACGAGTCATCTCTGACTTACCTCTGCTTTGCCGCCATCAATCACCTGGTGCCGAGCCCGGGATTTGAACCCTGGTTGTCTGGCTGGAAGGCAGGAACTTACCCACTGGACCACACTGGCTTCCATGTCTTTAGCTTGTCAAATCGTCCCTATATCATGGCTGTGAATTATTCTCTGCAGTGGAAGCCATAAGCAATGACACCACGGCCTTTGTTTGGCTGATAGGGTCTCTTGCACAGTGAAAACCTATCAAGGAGTTGTAGCGCAGTGGCAACGTCAAGTGCCTTTGGTGCAGCAGGCTATTCCTATACAGGGGTTCAAATCCGGCCACCGGCCTTAAAAATGCTTTTAGATGGAAAAAATACAGCTTTTGATTTTTTTAATTTAGAAATATTATTTTTACTTTAAAAAAATTCAGGAACAATTTAAATATATTTTGTGCATTAATGGTCTAAATTTCGAAATTTTAAATCCGCCCCCCACCTCCTTTTGCTCAAGTAGGTAAAAAAAGAGCAAAGCCTTATCTTCATTTATCAATGTATTCGTTTTTTCTTCTAATTGGTGTTTTGGAGAAGCCAAATATGGCTGGGGGCGGCAAAACTAAGCTGTATTATGTGAGGAGGGTGCCATTCACAGAATAAAATAGGCTAATCATGGTTACGAAGTGTTCTCTGCAGTGGAAACCATGAGCAACGACATCATGGCCTTTGTGTGGCTGATAGGGTCTCGTGCACTGCTAAAACCCATGAAGGAGTTGTAGCGCAGTGGCAAGGTCAAGTGCCTTTGGTGCAGCAGACTATCCTTGTACAGGGGTTCGAATCCAGCCCATGCCATTAAAATGCCTTTAGTTGGAAAAAATATAGCTTTTGATTTTTTTTATTTAGAAATATTATTTTTACGTTAAAAAAATACAGGAACAATTGAAATATATTTTCTGCATTAATGGCCCGAATTTCGAAATTTTAAATCCGCCCCCACCTCCTTTTGCTCAAGTAGGTAAAATAGGAGCAGGCCTTATCTTCATTTATCAATGTATTCGTTTTTTTCATCTAATTGGTGTTTTGGAAAACTAAGCTGTATTATGTGAGGAGGGTGCCATTCACATAATAAAATAGGTTGAATAGTGTTGATTTTTCATTTTGAAATGCTGTGTAAGGTTGTGTGCAGGTGAAAGAGCCTTTATTAGCTGCAGTCAGAAGGTAGCATGTTGAATTTTTGAAGAGATAGAAAAGGACAAAGTCAGGCCTTTGGTTGACTATTTCTTCAAGATGCATGGTGCAGCAAGTGTAGGGATGGAGCAGCTGGCTTGCCATGGCACGGCATGGATTGGCCTGGCCTGGCATGGCCTGGCGTGCTGTGCTGCGCTGCGCTGTGCTGCGCCGTGCCATGGCAGGGCTCTGGGACTGGGACTTTAAACATCCCAATCTTAGTCTGCAGCCTTTACAGTAAGCCCACGAACGCCCAGGTTCTGTATAGAGGATGACTGCAGGTACTTTTGGACCCTGCTAAGTGAGGGTGGGGTCCTTATCTGAAGGCCTTCAGGCGGAAAAATCCTTAGACTAAGACAGTTTGGCAACTTTAGAAATCTGCTGAAGATCATTTGTTGAAGGTCGTATCACAGCAGAAGCTCAGCAAAGTAAGCATGGGAGAACATTATTTGCATAGGACAGCCCCTTTCTCAATCCAATTATTATGCTGCAGTTGCCATGTAGGATTACTAGAGGGCAGCAGTATGAACATAAATCCACAGAGAGGCTTTAAATCTGCTTGCTGAACTACCTCTTGTTCTTGTTGGTTTTTTAATGAGCCATTTAGAGTGGAGGACTGGAATGACTGAGTGAATGAGTATTGAGGAATGATTGGCCTGTATTTCTAGTGAAGGGGGTGCGGGATTTGGAAGGAAAACTACAAGATAAAAGTTCCAAGGCATAGATGCATGGAAGAATATTCACGCCAAAATGAATAAACTTACACCATCTCAAAGCTTCCATGTGCGATATGATTCTTTGCAGGATGAAAGATTTGCCATGTTTGGTTCATAAATGTGCACAGTTGGTGAGTCTCTTGCCAGAATATCAGTAGCACACTCTTTAGAAGTGTCCTTGCAGGCGAAATGTCAGGCACTCTTTTGGAGTTATGAGGCCTAGAAAAACCATCCAAAAGAGACCTTATAACGTGTCCTGCAATGGGACAATGAAATCATGGGGAGACCATCCCCCAAGAATCCTAACATGTTCCTTGTTTCTTCTCTCGATACCATAACCACAGGAGGCTTGAGCGAGGCATCTTTTGGTTGGTAATAGAAACTGTCAGAAACCTTCTCCCGAAGTCCTCTCCTCCCCCATTGCCCCTAACCTTTTGTGGTACCCCTGCCCCAAATGAAGGGCGCAATAAACAAGAATGTGGGTAGGCACCCCCCCACCCCACCCCACAAAAAAAACACACTGCATCAGTCTGAGCCTCTTGGCACCCCTTTGATAATGCACCACAACACCCCTTTTGACACTGCTCCCCAAAATTTGACTTCTTCCACACCCCCCCCCGAGATTGGAGGGTGTGTTATGGGGGGGGGGGGGCATAAAAATGATGGGGTCCACCACCAAAACCCCATCCTTTGTAATCACCCCGTTTGGGTGCAAGGGGGTGGATTCTAACTTGTTCACCCCCATTGGCTCTGCTCCACAGTTCTCCCTCTCCTGCACGCCCTCTTGCTGTCTGGCCTAGACTGCTCCTGTACCTCTCACCCCTTCCTCTCCTGAATCCCTGGGACGTGACCCATTCTTGCTCTCTCCCCCTCGTTCCATCTATGCTGCCCCCCATCTTTCTCCTCTAAATCCCCCAACTACCTCTCTGCCTACCCCACCCCCAGGCTGCATCTTTTCCCCCTCTCTCAACCTGCCCTTCTTTCACCCCATCTCCACCTCTCTGAGCCTGCCCTTTTTGCTCTACCCCCCTCCAATTCCCCCGTAGGCTCCACCTAGTTCTCATCTCTCTGTCTTTCTTGCCCCCCACCACCCTCCTATGCTCCGCCTACTCCCAGAGCCTGCTCTTTCCCCCCCTAGGCTCCACCTACTCCCCCTCTCTCTGCCCTTCTTCTCCCCCCCTACTGCCCTCCTAGGCTCCACCTACTCCCCCTCTCTCCTCGCTGAGCCTGCCCTTCTTGCTCTGCCCCCCCCCCTAGGCTCCACCTAGTTCCCCTCTCTCTGCCCCCCCCACACCCCCTATCTCTGCCTGCCCTTTCACCCCCTCTCTGAGCCTGCCCTTCTTGCTCTGCCCCCCTAGGCTCCGCCTAGTTCCCCTCTCTCTGCCCTTCTTGCCCCCCTACTCCCACTCTCTGAGTCTGCTCTTCCTCCCCCCCCATTTCCCCCACTAGGCTCTGCCTATTTCCCCTCTCTCTGCCCCCGTACTGCCTTCCTAGGCTCCGCCTATTCCTCCTCTCTCTGCCTGCCCTTCTTGCCCACCCCTACTGCCCTCCTACTCCCCCTCTCTCAGCCTGCCCTTCTTGCTTACCCCCCCTCCTTACTCACCACCTATACTCCCTCTCTTCCCACTCTGGACCTATCCTTGCCCCTTCTGCGTGTGTGCACACACACTCAGCAACCACTCTGCAATCCACCATTCACCATGCAGGCACAACTCCAGCCATGCTCTATACACACATGCACACACACACACACACACACAGACACACAGACACAGTACTTACCAATTGACGAGTCATCTCTGACTTACCTCTTCTTTGCCGCCATCAATCACCTGGTGCCGAGCCCGGGATTTGAACCCTGGTTGTCTGGCTGGAAGGCAGGAACTTACCCACTGGACCACACTGGCTTCCATGTCTTTAGCTTGTCAAATCGTCCCTATATCATGGCTGTGAATTATTCTCTGCAGTGGAAGCCATAAGCAATGACACCACGGCCTTTGTTTGGCTGATAGGGTCTCTTGCACAGTGAAAACCTATCAAGGAGTTGTAGTGCAGTGGCAACGTCAAGTGCCTTTGGTGCAGCAGGCTATTCCTATACAGGGGTTCAAATCCGGCCACCGGCCTTAAAAATGCTTTTAGATGGAAAAAATACAGCTTTTGATTTTTTTAATTTAGAAATATTATTTTTACTTTAAAAAAATTCAGGAACAATTTAAATATATTTTGTGCATTAATGGTCTAAATTTCGAAATTTTAAATCCGCCCCCCACCTCCTTTTGCTCAAGTAGGTAAAAAGAGAGCAAAGCCTTATCTTCATTTATCAATGTATTCGTTTTTTCTTCTAATTGGTGTTTTGGAGAAGCCAAATATGGCTGGGGGCGGCAAAACTAAGCTGTATTATGTGAGGAGGGTGCCATTCACAGAATAAAATAGGCTAATCATGGTTACGAAGTGTTCTCTGCAGTGGAAACCATGAGCAACGACATCATGGCCTTTGTGTGGCTGATAGGGTCTCTTGCACTGCTAAAACCCATGAAGGAGTTGTAGCGCAGTGGCAAGGTCAAGTGCCTTTGGTGCAGCAGACTATCCTTGTACAGGGGTTCGAATCCAGCCCATGCCATTAAAATGCCTTTAGTTGGAAAAAATATAGCTTTTGATTTTTTTTATTTAGAAATATATTTTCTGCATTAATGGCCCGAATTTCGAAATTTTAAATCCGCCCCCACCTCCTTTTGCTCAAGTAGGTAAAATAGGAGCAGGCCTTATCTTCATTTATCAATGTATTCGTTTTTTTCATCTAATTGGTGTTTTGGAAAACTAAGCTGTATTATGTGAGGAGGGTGCCATTCACATAATAAAATAGGTTGAATAGTGTTGATTTTTCATTTTGAAATGCTGTGTAAGGTTGTGTGCAGGTGAAAGAGCCTTTATTAGCTGCAGTCAGAAGGTAGCATGTTGAATTTTTGAAGAGATAGAAAAGGACAAAGTCAGGCCTTTGGTTGACTATTTCTTCAAGATGCATGGTGCAGCAAGTGTAGGGATGGAGCAGCTGGCTTGCCATGGCACGGCATGGATTGGCCTGGCCTGGCATGGCCTGGCGTGCTGTGCTGCGCTGCGCTGTGCTGCGCCGTGCCATGGCAGGGCTCTGGGACTGGGACTTTAAACATCCCAGTCTTAGTCTGCAGCCTTTACAGTAAGCCCACAAACGCCCACGAACGCCCAGGTTCTGTATAGAGGATGACTGCAGGTACTTTTGGACCCTGCTAAGTGAGGGTGGGGTCCTTATCTGAAGGCCTTCCGGCGGAAAAATCCTTAGACTAAGACAGTTTGGCAACTTTAGAAATCTGCTGAAGATCATTTGTTGAAGGTCGTATCACAGCAGAAGCTCAGCAAAGTAAGCATGGGAGAACATTATTTGCATAGGACAGCCCCTTTCTCAATCCAATTATTATGCTGCAGTTGCCATGTAGGATTACTAGAGGGCAGCAGTATGAACATAAATCCACAGAGAGGCTTTAAATCTGCTTGCTGAACTACCTCTTGTTCTTGTTGGTTTTTTAATGAGCCATTTAGAGTGGAGGACTGGAATGACTGAGTGAATGAGTATTGAGGAATGATTGGCCTGTATTTCTAGTGAAGGGGGTGCGGGATTTGGAAGGAAAACTACAAGATAAAAGTTCCAAGGCATAGATGCATGGAAGAATATTCACGCCAAAATGAATAAACTTACACCATCTCAAAGCTTCCATGTGCGATATGATTCTTTGCAGGATGAAAGATTTGCCATGTTTGGTTCATAAATGTGCACAGTTGGTGAGTCTCTTGCCAGAATATCAGTAGCACACTCTTTAGATGTGTCCTTGCAGGCGAAATGTCAGGCACTCTTTTGGAGTTATGAGGCCTAGAAAAACCATCCAAAAGAGACCTTATAACGTGTCCTGCAATGGGACAATGAAATCATGGGGAGACCATCCCCCAAGAATCCTAACATGTTCCTTGTTTCTTCTCTCGATACCATAACCACAGGAGGCTTGTGCGAGGCATCTTTTGGTTGGTAATAGAAACTGTCAGAAACCTTCTCCCGAAGTCCTCTCCTCCCCCATTGCCCCTAACCTTTTGTGGTACCCCTGCCCCAAATGAAGGGCGCAATAAACAAGAATGTGGGTAGGCACCCCCCCACCCCACCCCACAAAAAAAACACACTGCATCAGTCTGAGCCTCTTGGCACCCCTTTGATAATGCACCACAACACCCCTTTTGACACTGCTCCCCAAAATTTGACTTCTTCCACACCCCCCCGAGATTGGAGGGTGTGTTATGGGGGGGGGGGGCATAAAAATGATGGGGTCCACCACCAAAACCCCATCCTTTGTAATCACCCCGTTTGGGTGCAAGGGGGTGGATTCTAACTTGTTCACCCCCATTGGCTCTGCTCCACAGTTCTCCCTCTCCTGCACGCCCTCTTGCTGTCTGGCCTAGACTGCTCCTGTACCTCTCACCCCTTCCTCTCCTGAATCCCTGGGACGTGACCCATTCTTGCTCTCTCCCCCTCGTTCCATCTATGCTGCCCCCCATCTTTCTCCTCTAAATCCCCCAACTACCTCTCTGCCTACCCCACCCCCAGGCTGCATCTTTTCCCCCTCTCTCAACCTGCCCTTCTTTCACCCCATCTCCACCTCTCTGAGCCTGCCCTTCTTGCTCTACCCCCCTCCAATTCCCCCGTAGGCTCCACCTAGTTCTCATCTCTCTGTCTTTCTTGCCCCCCACCACCCTCCTATGCTCCGCCTACTCCCAGAGCCTGCTCTTTCCCCCCCTAGGCTCCACCTACTCCCCCTCTCTCTGCCCTTCTTCTCCCCCCCTACTGCCCTCCTAGGCTCCACCTACTCCCCCTCTCTCCTCGCTGAGCCTGCCCTTCTTGCTCTGCCCCCCCCCCCCTAGGCTCCACCTAGTTCCCCTCTCTCTGCCCCCCCCACACCCCCTATCTCTGCCTGCCCTTTCACCCCCTCTCTGAGCCTGCCCTTCTTGCTCTGCCCCCCTAGGCTCCGCCTAGTTCCCCTCTCTCTGCCCTTCTTGCCCCCCTACTCCCACTCTCTGAGTCTGCTCTTCCTCCCCCCCCATTTCCCCCACTAGGCTCTGCCTATTTCCCCTCTCTCTGCCCCCGTACTGCCTTCCTATGCTCCGCCTATTCCTCCTCTCTCTGCCTGCCCTTCTTGCCCACCCCTACTGCCCTCCTACTCCCCCTCTCTCAGCCTGCCCTTCTTGCTTACCCCCCCTCCTTACTCACCACCTATACTCCCTCTCTTCCCACTCTGGACCTATCCTTGCCCCTTCTGCGTGTGTGCACACACACTCAGCAACCACTCTGCAATCCACCATTCACCATGCAGGCACAACTCCAGCCATGCTCTATACACACATGCACACACACACACACACAGACACAGTACTTACCAATTGACGAGTCATCTCTGACTTACCTCTGCTTTGCCGCCATCAATCACCTGGTGCCGAGCCCGGGATTTGAACCCTGGTTGTCTGGCTGGAAGGCAGGAACTTACCCACTGGACCACACTGGCTTCCATGTCTTTAGCTTGTCAAATCGTCCCTATATCATGGCTGTGAATTATTCTCTGCAGTGGAAGCCATAAGCAATGACACCACGGCCTTTGTTTGGCTGATAGGGTCTCTTGCACAGTGAAAACCTATCAAGGAGTTGTAGCGCAGTGGCAACGTCAAGTGCCTTTGGTGCAGCAGGCTATTCCTATACAGGGGTTCAAATCCGGCCACCGGCCTTAAAAATGCTTTTAGATGGAAAAAATACAGCTTTTGATTTTTTTAATTTAGAAATATTATTTTTACTTTAAAAAAATTCAGGAACAATTTAAATATATTTTGTGCATTAATGGTCTAAATTTCGAAATTTTAAATCCGCCCCCCACCTCCTTTTGCTCAAGTAGGTAAAAAAAGAGCAAAGCCTTATCTTCATTTATCAATGTATTCGTTTTTTCTTCTAATTGGTGTTTTGGAGAAGCCAAATATGGCTGGGGGCGGCAAAACTAAGCTGTATTATGTGAGGAGGGTGCCATTCACAGAATAAAATAGGCTAATCATGGTTACGAAGTGTTCTCTGCAGTGGAAACCATGAGCAACGACATCATGGCCTTTGTGTGGCTGATAGGGTCTCGTGCACTGCTAAAACCCATGAAGGAGTTGTAGCGCAGTGGCAAGGTCAAGTGCCTTTGGTGCAGCAGACTATCCTTGTACAGGGGTTCGAATCCAGCCCATGCCATTAAAATGCCTTTAGTTGGAAAAAATATAGCTTTTGATTTTTTTTATTTAGAAATATTATTTTTACGTTAAAAAAATACAGGAACAATTGAAATATATTTTCTGCATTAATGGCCCGAATTTCGAAATTTTAAATCCGCCCCCACCTCCTTTTGCTCAAGTAGGTAAAATAGGAGCAGGCCTTATCTTCATTTATCAATGTATTCGTTTTTTTCATCTAATTGGTGTTTTGGAAAACTAAGCTGTATTATGTGAGGAGGGTGCCATTCACATAATAAAATAGGTTGAATAGTGTTGATTTTTCATTTTGAAATGCTGTGTAAGGTTGTGTGCAGGTGAAAGAGCCTTTATTAGCTGCAGTCAGAAGGTAGCATGTTGAATTTTTGAAGAGATAGAAAAGGACAAAGTCAGGCCTTTGGTTGACTATTTCTTCAAGATGCATGGTGCAGCAAGTGTAGGGATGGAGCAGCTGGCTTGCCATGGCACGGCATGGATTGGCCTGGCCTGGCATGGCCTGGCGTGCTGTGCTGCGCTGCGCTGTGCTGCGCCGTGCCATGGCAGGGCTCTGGGACTGGGACTTTAAACATCCCAGTCTTAGTCTGCAGCCTTTACAGTAAGCCCACAAACGCCCACGAACGCCCAGGTTCTGTATAGAGGATGACTGCAGGTACTTTTGGACCCTGCTAAGTGAGGGTGGGGTCCTTATCTGAAGGCCTTCCGGCGGAAAAATCCTTAGACTAAGACAGTTTGGCAACTTTAGAAATCTGCTGAAGATCATTTGTTGAAGGTCGTATCACAGCAGAAGCTCAGCAAAGTAAGCATGGGAGAACATTATTTGCATAGGACAGCCCCTTTCTCAATCCAATTATTATGCTGCAGTTGCCATGTAGGATTACTAGAGGGAAGCAGTATGAACATAAATCCACAGAGAGGCTTTAAATCTGCTTGCTGAACTACCTCTTGTTCTTGTTGGTTTTTTAATGAGCCATTTAGAGTGGAGGACTGGAATGACTGAGTGAATGAGTATTGAGGAATGATTGGCCTGTATTTCTAGTGAAGGGGGTGCGGGATTTGGAAGGAAAACTACAAGATAAAAGTTCCAAGGCATAGATGCATGGAAGAATATTCACGCCAAAATGAATAAACTTACACCATCTCAAAGCTTCCATGTGCGATATGATTCTTTGCAGGATGAAAGATTTGCCATGTTTGGTTCATAAATGTGCACAGTTGGTGAGTCTCTTGCCAGAATATCAGTAGCACACTCTTTAGAAGTGTCCTTGCAGGCGAAATGTCAGGCACTCTTTTGGAGTTATGAGGCCTAGAAAAACCATCCAAAAGAGACCTTATAACGTGTCCTGCAATGGGACAATGAAATCATGGGGAGACCATCCCCCAAGAATCCTAACATGTTCCTTGTTTCTTCTCTCGATACCATAACCACAGGAGGCTTGAGCGAGGCATCTTTTGGTTGGTAATAGAAACTGTCAGAAACCTTCTCCCGAAGTCCTCTCCTCCCCCATTGCCCCTAACCTTTTGTGGTACCCCTGCCCCAAATGAAGGGCGCAATAAACAAGAATGTGGGTAGGCACCCCCCCACCCCACCCCACAAAAAAAACACACTGCATCAGTCTGAGCCTCTTGGCACCCCTTTGATAATGCACCACAACACCCCTTTTGACACTGCTCCCCAAAATTTGACTTCTTCCACACCCCCCCCGAGATTGGAGGGTGTGTTATGGGGGGGGGGGGGCATAAAAATGATGGGGTCCACCACCAAAACCCCATCCTTTGTAATCACCCCGTTTGGGTGCAAGGGGGTGGATTCTAACTTGTTCACCCCCATTGGCTCTGCTCCACAGTTCTCCCTCTCCTGCACGCCCTCTTGCTGTCTGGCCTAGACTGCTCCTGTACCTCTCACCCCTTCCTCTCCTGAATCCCTGGGACGTGACCCATTCTTGCTCTCTCCCCCTCGTTCCATCTATGCTGCCCCCCATCTTTCTCCTCTAAATCCCCCAACTACCTCTCTGCCTACCCCACCCCCAGGCTGCATCTTTTCCCCCTCTCTCAACCTGCCCTTCTTTCACCCCATCTCCACCTCTCTGAGCCTGCCCTTTTTGCTCTACCCCCCTCCAATTCCCCCGTAGGCTCCACCTAGTTCTCATCTCTCTGTCTTTCTTGCCCCCCACCACCCTCCTATGCTCCGCCTACTCCCAGAGCCTGCTCTTTCCCCCCCTAGGCTCCACCTACTCCCCCTCTCTCTGCCCTTCTTCTCCCCCCCTAGGCTCCACCTACTCCCCCTCTCTCCTCGCTGAGCCTGCCCTTCTTGCTCTGCCCCCCCCCCTAGGCTCCACCTAGTTCCCCTCTCTCTGCCCCCCCCACACCCCCTATCTCTGCCTGCCCTTTCACCCCCTCTCTGAGCCTGCCCTTCTTGCTCTGCCCCCCTAGGCTCCGCCTAGTTCCCCTCTCTCTGCCCTTCTTGCCCCCCTACTCCCACTCTCTGAGTCTGCTCTTCCTCCCCCCCCATTTCCCCCACTAGGCTCTGCCTATTTCCCCTCTCTCTGCCCCCGTACTGCCTTCCTAGGCTCCGCCTATTCCTCCTCTCTCTGCCTGCCCTTCTTGCCCACCCCTACTGCCCTCCTACTCCCCCTCTCTCAGCCTGCCCTTCTTGCTTACCCCCCCTCCTTACTCACCACCTATACTCCCTCTCTTCCCACTCTGGACCTATCCTTGCCCCTTCTGCGTGTGTGCACACACACTCAGCAACCACTCTGCAATCCACCATTCACCATGCAGGCACAACTCCAGCCATGCTCTATACACACATGCACACACACACACACACACAGACACACAGACACAGTACTTACCAATTGACGAGTCATCTCTGACTTACCTCTTCTTTGCCGCCATCAATCACCTGGTGCCGAGCCCGGGATTTGAACCCTGGTTGTCTGGCTGGAAGGCAGGAACTTACCCACTGGACCACACTGGCTTCCATGTCTTTAGCTTGTCAAATCGTCCCTATATCATGGCTGTGAATTATTCTCTGCAGTGGAAGCCATAAGCAATGACACCACGGCCTTTGTTTGGCTGATAGGGTCTCTTGCACAGTGAAAACCTATCAAGGAGTTGTAGTGCAGTGGCAACGTCAAGTGCCTTTGGTGCAGCAGGCTATTCCTATACAGGGGTTCAAATCCGGCCACCGGCCTTAAAAATGCTTTTAGATGGAAAAAATACAGCTTTTGATTTTTTTAATTTAGAAATATTATTTTTACTTTAAAAAAATTCAGGAACAATTTAAATATATTTTGTGCATTAATGGTCTAAATTTCGAAATTTTAAATCCGCCCCCCACCTCCTTTTGCTCAAGTAGGTAAAAAGAGAGCAAAGCCTTATCTTCATTTATCAATGTATTCGTTTTTTCTTCTAATTGGTGTTTTGGAGAAGCCAAATATGGCTGGGGGCGGCAAAACTAAGCTGTATTATGTGAGGAGGGTGCCATTCACAGAATAAAATAGGCTAATCATGGTTACGAAGTGTTCTCTGCAGTGGAAACCATGAGCAACGACATCATGGCCTTTGTGTGGCTGATAGGGTCTCTTGCACTGCTAAAACCCATGAAGGAGTTGTAGCGCAGTGGCAAGGTCAAGTGCCTTTGGTGCAGCAGACTATCCTTGTACAGGGGTTCGAATCCAGCCCATGCCATTAAAATGCCTTTAGTTGGAAAAAATATAGCTTTTGATTTTTTTTATTTAGAAATATATTTTCTGCATTAATGGCCCGAATTTCGAAATTTTAAATCCGCCCCCACCTCCTTTTGCTCAAGTAGGTAAAATAGGAGCAGGCCTTATCTTCATTTATCAATGTATTCGTTTTTTTCATCTAATTGGTGTTTTGGAAAACTAAGCTGTATTATGTGAGGAGGGTGCCATTCACATAATAAAATAGGTTGAATAGTGTTGATTTTTCATTTTGAAATGCTGTGTAAGGTTGTGTGCAGGTGAAAGAGCCTTTATTAGCTGCAGTCAGAAGGTAGCATGTTGAATTTTTGAAGAGATAGAAAAGGACAAAGTCAGGCCTTTGGTTGACTATTTCTTCAAGATGCATGGTGCAGCAAGTGTAGGGATGGAGCAGCTGGCTTGCCATGGCACGGCATGGATTGGCCTGGCCTGGCATGGCCTGGCGTGCTGTGCTGCGCTGCGCTGTGCTGCGCCGTGCCATGGCAGGGCTCTGGGACTGGGACTTTAAACATCCCAGTCTTAGTCTGCAGCCTTTACAGTAAGCCCACAAACGCCCACGAACGCCCAGGTTCTGTATAGAGGATGACTGCAGGTACTTTTGGACCCTGCTAAGTGAGGGTGGGGTCCTTATCTGAAGGCCTTCAGGCGGAAAAATCCTTAGACTAAGACAGTTTGGCAACTTTAGAAATCTGCTGAAGATCATTTGTTGAAGGTCGTATCACAGCAGAAGCTCAGCAAAGTAGGCATGGGAGAACATTATTTGCATAGGACAGCCCCTTTCTCAATCCAATTATTATGCTGCAGTTGCCATGTAGGATTACTAGAGGGCAGCAGTATGAACATAAATCCACAGAGAGGCTTTAAATCTGCTTGCTGAACTACCTCTTGTTCTTGTTGGTTTTTTAATGAGCCATTTAGAGTGGAGGACTGGAATGACTGAGTGAATGAGTATTGAGGAATGATTGGCCTGTATTTCTAGTGAAGGGGGTGCGGGATTTGGAAGGAAAACTACAAGATAAAAGTTCCAAGGCATAGATGCATGGAAGAATATTCACGCCAAAATGAATAAACTTACACCATCTCAAAGCTTCCATGTGCGATATGATTCTTTGCAGGATGAAAGATTTGCCATGTTTGGTTCATAAATGTGCACAGTTGGTGAGTCTCTTGCCAGAATATCAGTAGCACACTCTTTAGATGTGTCCTTGCAGGCGAAATGTCAGGCACTCTTTTGGAGTTATGAGGCCTAGAAAAACCATCCAAAAGAGACCTTATAACGTGTCCTGCAATGGGACAATGAAATCATGGGGAGACCATCCCCCAAGAATCCTAACATGTTCCTTGTTTCTTCTCTCGATACCATAACCACAGGAGGCTTGTGCGAGGCATCTTTTGGTTGGTAATAGAAACTGTCAGAAACCTTCTCCCGAAGTCCTCTCCTCCCCCATTGCCCCTAACCTTTTGTGGTACCCCTGCCCCAAATGAAGGGCGCAATAAACAAGAATGTGGGTAGGCACCCCCCCACCCCACCCCACAAAAAAAACACACTGCATCAGTCTGAGCCTCTTGGCACCCCTTTGATAATGCACCACAACACCCCTTTTGACACTGCTCCCCAAAATTTGACTTCTTCCACACCCCCCCGAGATTGGAGGGTGTGTTATGGGGGGGGGGGGCATAAAAATGATGGGGTCCACCACCAAAACCCCATCCTTTGTAATCACCCCGTTTGGGTGCAAGGGGGTGGATTCTAACTTGTTCACCCCCATTGGCTCTGCTCCACAGTTCTCCCTCTCCTGCACGCCCTCTTGCTGTCTGGCCTAGACTGCTCCTGTACCTCTCACCCCTTCCTCTCCTGAATCCCTGGGACGTGACCCATTCTTGCTCTCTCCCCCTCGTTCCATCTATGCTGCCCCCCATCTTTCTCCTCTAAATCCCCCAACTACCTCTCTGCCTACCCCACCCCCAGGCTGCATCTTTTCCCCCTCTCTCAACCTGCCCTTCTTTCACCCCATCTCCACCTCTCTGAGCCTGCCCTTCTTGCTCTACCCCCCTCCAATTCCCCCGTAGGCTCCACCTAGTTCTCATCTCTCTGTCTTTCTTGCCCCCCACCACCCTCCTATGCTCCGCCTACTCCCAGAGCCTGCTCTTTCCCCCCCTAGGCTCCACCTACTCCCCCTCTCTCTGCCCTTCTTCTCCCCCCCTACTGCCCTCCTAGGCTCCACCTACTCCCCCTCTCTCCTCGCTGAGCCTGCCCTTCTTGCTCTGCCCCCCCCCCCTAGGCTCCACCTAGTTCCCCTCTCTCTGCCCCCCCCACACCCCCTATCTCTGCCTGCCCTTTCACCCCCTCTCTGAGCCTGCCCTTCTTGCTCTGCCCCCCTAGGCTCCGCCTAGTTCCCCTCTCTCTGCCCTTCTTGCCCCCCTACTCCCACTCTCTGAGTCTGCTCTTCCTCCCCCCCCATTTCCCCCACTAGGCTCTGCCTATTTCCCCTCTCTCTGCCCCCGTACTGCCTTCCTATGCTCCGCCTATTCCTCCTCTCTCTGCCTGCCCTTCTTGCCCACCCCTACTGCCCTCCTACTCCCCCTCTCTCAGCCTGCCCTTCTTGCTTACCCCCCCTCCTTACTCACCACCTATACTCCCTCTCTTCCCACTCTGGACCTATCCTTGCCCCTTCTGCGTGTGTGCACACACACTCAGCAACCACTCTGCAATCCACCATTCACCATGCAGGCACAACTCCAGCCATGCTCTATACACACATGCACACACACACACACACAGACACAGTACTTACCAATTGACGAGTCATCTCTGACTTACCTCTGCTTTGCCGCCATCAATCACCTGGTGCCGAGCCCGGGATTTGAACCCTGGTTGTCTGGCTGGAAGGCAGGAACTTACCCACTGGACCACACTGGCTTCCATGTCTTTAGCTTGTCAAATCGTCCCTATATCATGGCTGTGAATTATTCTCTGCAGTGGAAGCCATAAGCAATGACACCACGGCCTTTGTTTGGCTGATAGGGTCTCTTGCACAGTGAAAACCTATCAAGGAGTTGTAGCGCAGTGGCAACGTCAAGTGCCTTTGGTGCAGCAGGCTATTCCTATACAGGGGTTCAAATCCGGCCACCGGCCTTAAAAATGCTTTTAGATGGAAAAAATACAGCTTTTGATTTTTTTAATTTAGAAATATTATTTTTACTTTAAAAAAATTCAGGAACAATTTAAATATATTTTGTGCATTAATGGTCTAAATTTCGAAATTTTAAATCCGCCCCCCACCTCCTTTTGCTCAAGTAGGTAAAAAAAGAGCAAAGCCTTATCTTCATTTATCAATGTATTCGTTTTTTCTTCTAATTGGTGTTTTGGAGAAGCCAAATATGGCTGGGGGCGGCAAAACTAAGCTGTATTATGTGAGGAGGGTGCCATTCACAGAATAAAATAGGCTAATCATGGTTACGAAGTGTTCTCTGCAGTGGAAACCATGAGCAACGACATCATGGCCTTTGTGTGGCTGATAGGGTCTCGTGCACTGCTAAAACCCATGAAGGAGTTGTAGCGCAGTGGCAAGGTCAAGTGCCTTTGGTGCAGCAGACTATCCTTGTACAGGGGTTCGAATCCAGCCCATGCCATTAAAATGCCTTTAGTTGGAAAAAATATAGCTTTTGATTTTTTTTATTTAGAAATATTATTTTTACGTTAAAAAAATACAGGAACAATTGAAATATATTTTCTGCATTAATGGCCCGAATTTCGAAATTTTAAATCCGCCCCCACCTCCTTTTGCTCAAGTAGGTAAAATAGGAGCAGGCCTTATCTTCATTTATCAATGTATTCGTTTTTTTCATCTAATTGGTGTTTTGGAAAACTAAGCTGTATTATGTGAGGAGGGTGCCATTCACATAATAAAATAGGTTGAATAGTGTTGATTTTTCATTTTGAAATGCTGTGTAAGGTTGTGTGCAGGTGAAAGAGCCTTTATTAGCTGCAGTCAGAAGGTAGCATGTTGAATTTTTGAAGAGATAGAAAAGGACAAAGTCAGGCCTTTGGTTGACTATTTCTTCAAGATGCATGGTGCAGCAAGTGTAGGGATGGAGCAGCTGGCTTGCCATGGCACGGCATGGATTGGCCTGGCCTGGCATGGCCTGGCGTGCTGTGCTGCGCTGCGCTGTGCTGCGCCGTGCCATGGCAGGGCTCTGGGACTGGGACTTTAAACATCCCAGTCTTAGTCTGCAGCCTTTACAGTAAGCCCACAAACGCCCACGAACGCCCAGGTTCTGTATAGAGGATGACTGCAGGTACTTTTGGACCCTGCTAAGTGAGGGTGGGGTCCTTATCTGAAGGCCTTCCGGCGGAAAAATCCTTAGACTAAGACAGTTTGGCAACTTTAGAAATCTGCTGAAGATCATTTGTTGAAGGTCGTATCACAGCAGAAGCTCAGCAAAGTAAGCATGGGAGAACATTATTTGCATAGGACAGCCCCTTTCTCAATCCAATTATTATGCTGCAGTTGCCATGTAGGATTACTAGAGGGAAGCAGTATGAACATAAATCCACAGAGAGGCTTTAAATCTGCTTGCTGAACTACCTCTTGTTCTTGTTGGTTTTTTAATGAGCCATTTAGAGTGGAGGACTGGAATGACTGAGTGAATGAGTATTGAGGAATGATTGGCCTGTATTTCTAGTGAAGGGGGTGCGGGATTTGGAAGGAAAACTACAAGATAAAAGTTCCAAGGCATAGATGCATGGAAGAATATTCACGCCAAAATGAATAAACTTACACCATCTCAAAGCTTCCATGTGCGATATGATTCTTTGCAGGATGAAAGATTTGCCATGTTTGGTTCATAAATGTGCACAGTTGGTGAGTCTCTTGCCAGAATATCAGTAGCACACTCTTTAGAAGTGTCCTTGCAGGCGAAATGTCAGGCACTCTTTTGGAGTTATGAGGCCTAGAAAAACCATCCAAAAGAGACCTTATAACGTGTCCTGCAATGGGACAATGAAATCATGGGGAGACCATCCCCCAAGAATCCTAACATGTTCCTTGTTTCTTCTCTCGATACCATAACCACAGGAGGCTTGAGCGAGGCATCTTTTGGTTGGTAATAGAAACTGTCAGAAACCTTCTCCCGAAGTCCTCTCCTCCCCCATTGCCCCTAACCTTTTGTGGTACCCCTGCCCCAAATGAAGGGCGCAATAAACAAGAATGTGGGTAGGCACCCCCCCACCCCACCCCACAAAAAAAACACACTGCATCAGTCTGAGCCTCTTGGCACCCCTTTGATAATGCACCACAACACCCCTTTTGACACTGCTCCCCAAAATTTGACTTCTTCCACACCCCCCCCGAGATTGGAGGGTGTGTTATGGGGGGGGGGGGGCATAAAAATGATGGGGTCCACCACCAAAACCCCATCCTTTGTAATCACCCCGTTTGGGTGCAAGGGGGTGGATTCTAACTTGTTCACCCCCATTGGCTCTGCTCCACAGTTCTCCCTCTCCTGCACGCCCTCTTGCTGTCTGGCCTAGACTGCTCCTGTACCTCTCACCCCTTCCTCTCCTGAATCCCTGGGACGTGACCCATTCTTGCTCTCTCCCCCTCGTTCCATCTATGCTGCCCCCCATCTTTCTCCTCTAAATCCCCCAACTACCTCTCTGCCTACCCCACCCCCAGGCTGCATCTTTTCCCCCTCTCTCAACCTGCCCTTCTTTCACCCCATCTCCACCTCTCTGAGCCTGCCCTTTTTGCTCTACCCCCCTCCAATTCCCCCGTAGGCTCCACCTAGTTCTCATCTCTCTGTCTTTCTTGCCCCCCACCACCCTCCTATGCTCCGCCTACTCCCAGAGCCTGCTCTTTCCCCCCCTAGGCTCCACCTACTCCCCCTCTCTCTGCCCTTCTTCTCCCCCCCTAGGCTCCACCTACTCCCCCTCTCTCCTCGCTGAGCCTGCCCTTCTTGCTCTGCCCCCCCCCCTAGGCTCCACCTAGTTCCCCTCTCTCTGCCCCCCCCACACCCCCTATCTCTGCCTGCCCTTTCACCCCCTCTCTGAGCCTGCCCTTCTTGCTCTGCCCCCCTAGGCTCCGCCTAGTTCCCCTCTCTCTGCCCTTCTTGCCCCCCTACTCCCACTCTCTGAGTCTGCTCTTCCTCCCCCCCCATTTCCCCCACTAGGCTCTGCCTATTTCCCCTCTCTCTGCCCCCGTACTGCCTTCCTAGGCTCCGCCTATTCCTCCTCTCTCTGCCTGCCCTTCTTGCCCACCCCTACTGCCCTCCTACTCCCCCTCTCTCAGCCTGCCCTTCTTGCTTACCCCCCCTCCTTACTCACCACCTATACTCCCTCTCTTCCCACTCTGGACCTATCCTTGCCCCTTCTGCGTGTGTGCACACACACTCAGCAACCACTCTGCAATCCACCATTCACCATGCAGGCACAACTCCAGCCATGCTCTATACACACATGCACACACACACACACACACAGACACACAGACACAGTACTTACCAATTGACGAGTCATCTCTGACTTACCTCTTCTTTGCCGCCATCAATCACCTGGTGCCGAGCCCGGGATTTGAACCCTGGTTGTCTGGCTGGAAGGCAGGAACTTACCCACTGGACCACACTGGCTTCCATGTCTTTAGCTTGTCAAATCGTCCCTATATCATGGCTGTGAATTATTCTCTGCAGTGGAAGCCATAAGCAATGACACCACGGCCTTTGTTTGGCTGATAGGGTCTCTTGCACAGTGAAAACCTATCAAGGAGTTGTAGTGCAGTGGCAACGTCAAGTGCCTTTGGTGCAGCAGGCTATTCCTATACAGGGGTTCAAATCCGGCCACCGGCCTTAAAAATGCTTTTAGATGGAAAAAATACAGCTTTTGATTTTTTTAATTTAGAAATATTATTTTTACTTTAAAAAAATTCAGGAACAATTTAAATATATTTTGTGCATTAATGGTCTAAATTTCGAAATTTTAAATCCGCCCCCCACCTCCTTTTGCTCAAGTAGGTAAAAAGAGAGCAAAGCCTTATCTTCATTTATCAATGTATTCGTTTTTTCTTCTAATTGGTGTTTTGGAGAAGCCAAATATGGCTGGGGGCGGCAAAACTAAGCTGTATTATGTGAGGAGGGTGCCATTCACAGAATAAAATAGGCTAATCATGGTTACGAAGTGTTCTCTGCAGTGGAAACCATGAGCAACGACATCATGGCCTTTGTGTGGCTGATAGGGTCTCTTGCACTGCTAAAACCCATGAAGGAGTTGTAGCGCAGTGGCAAGGTCAAGTGCCTTTGGTGCAGCAGACTATCCTTGTACAGGGGTTCGAATCCAGCCCATGCCATTAAAATGCCTTTAGTTGGAAAAAATATAGCTTTTGATTTTTTTTATTTAGAAATATATTTTCTGCATTAATGGCCCGAATTTCGAAATTTTAAATCCGCCCCCACCTCCTTTTGCTCAAGTAGGTAAAATAGGAGCAGGCCTTATCTTCATTTATCAATGTATTCGTTTTTTTCATCTAATTGGTGTTTTGGAAAACTAAGCTGTATTATGTGAGGAGGGTGCCATTCACATAATAAAATAGGTTGAATAGTGTTGATTTTTCATTTTGAAATGCTGTGTAAGGTTGTGTGCAGGTGAAAGAGCCTTTATTAGCTGCAGTCAGAAGGTAGCATGTTGAATTTTTGAAGAGATAGAAAAGGACAAAGTCAGGCCTTTGGTTGACTATTTCTTCAAGATGCATGGTGCAGCAAGTGTAGGGATGGAGCAGCTGGCTTGCCATGGCACGGCATGGATTGGCCTGGCCTGGCATGGCCTGGCGTGCTGTGCTGCGCTGCGCTGTGCTGCGCCGTGCCATGGCAGGGCTCTGGGACTGGGACTTTAAACATCCCAGTCTTAGTCTGCAGCCTTTACAGTAAGCCCACAAACGCCCACGAACGCCCAGGTTCTGTATAGAGGATGACTGCAGGTACTTTTGGACCCTGCTAAGTGAGGGTGGGGTCCTTATCTGAAGGCCTTCCGGCGGAAAAATCCTTAGACTAAGACAGTTTGGCAACTTTAGAAATCTGCTGAAGATCATTTGTTGAAGGTCGTATCACAGCAGAAGCTCAGCAAAGTAAGCATGGGAGAACATTATTTGCATAGGACAGCCCCTTTCTCAATCCAATTATTATGCTGCAGTTGCCATGTAGGATTACTAGAGGGCAGCAGTATGAACATAAATCCACAGAGAGGCTTTAAATCTGCTTGCTGAACTACCTCTTGTTCTTGTTGGTTTTTTAATGAGCCATTTAGAGTGGAGGACTGGAATGACTGAGTGAATGAGTATTGAGGAATGATTGGCCTGTATTTCTAGTGAAGGGGGTGCGGGATTTGGAAGGAAAACTACAAGATAAAAGTTCCAAGGCATAGATGCATGGAAGAATATTCACGCCAAAATGAATAAACTTACACCATCTCAAAGCTTCCATGTGCGATATGATTCTTTGCAGGATGAAAGATTTGCCATGTTTGGTTCATAAATGTGCACAGTTGGTGAGTCTCTTGCCAGAATATCAGTAGCACACTCTTTAGATGTGTCCTTGCAGGCGAAATGTCAGGCACTCTTTTGGAGTTATGAGGCCTAGAAAAACCATCCAAAAGAGACCTTATAACGTGTCCTGCAATGGGACAATGAAATCATGGGGAGACCATCCCCCAAGAATCCTAACATGTTCCTTGTTTCTTCTCTCGATACCATAACCACAGGAGGCTTGTGCGAGGCATCTTTTGGTTGGTAATAGAAACTGTCAGAAACCTTCTCCCGAAGTCCTCTCCTCCCCCATTGCCCCTAACCTTTTGTGGTACCCCTGCCCCAAATGAAGGGCGCAATAAACAAGAATGTGGGTAGGCACCCCCCCACCCCACCCCACAAAAAAAACACACTGCATCAGTCTGAGCCTCTTGGCACCCCTTTGATAATGCACCACAACACCCCTTTTGACACTGCTCCCCAAAATTTGACTTCTTCCACACCCCCCCCGAGATTGGAGGGTGTGTTATGGGGGGGGGGGGGCATAAAAATGATGGGGTCCACCACCAAAACCCCATCCTTTGTAATCACCCCGTTTGGGTGCAAGGGGGTGGATTCTAACTTGTTCACCCCCATTGGCTCTGCTCCACAGTTCTCCCTCTCCTGCACGCCCTCTTGCTGTCTGGCCTAGACTGCTCCTGTACCTCTCACCCCTTCCTCTCCTGAATCCCTGGGACGTGACCCATTCTTGCTCTCTCCCCCTCGTTCCATCTATGCTGCCCCCCATCTTTCTCCTCTAAATCCCCCAACTACCTCTCTGCCTACCCCACCCCCAGGCTGCATCTTTTCCCCCTCTCTCAACCTGCCCTTCTTTCACCCCATCTCCACCTCTCTGAGCCTGCCCTTCTTGCTCTACCCCCCTCCAATTCCCCCGTAGGCTCCACCTAGTTCTCATCTCTCTGTCTTTCTTGCCCCCCACCACCCTCCTATGCTCCGCCTACTCCCAGAGCCTGCTCTTTCCCCCCCTAGGCTCCACCTACTCCCCCTCTCTCTGCCCTTCTTCTCCCCCCCTACTGCCCTCCTAGGCTCCACCTACTCCCCCTCTCTCCTCGCTGAGCCTGCCCTTCTTGCTCTGCCCCCCCCCCCTAGGCTCCACCTAGTTCCCCTCTCTCTGCCCCCCCCACACCCCCTATCTCTGCCTGCCCTTTCACCCCCTCTCTGAGCCTGCCCTTCTTGCTCTGCCCCCCTAGGCTCCGCCTAGTTCCCCTCTCTCTGCCCTTCTTGCCCCCCTACTCCCACTCTCTGAGTCTGCTCTTCCTCCCCCCCCATTTCCCCCACTAGGCTCTGCCTATTTCCCCTCTCTCTGCCCCCGTACTGCCTTCCTATGCTCCGCCTATTCCTCCTCTCTCTGCCTGCCCTTCTTGCCCACCCCTACTGCCCTCCTACTCCCCCTCTCTCAGCCTGCCCTTCTTGCTTACCCCCCCTCCTTACTCACCACCTATACTCCCTCTCTTCCCACTCTGGACCTATCCTTGCCCCTTCTGCGTGTGTGCACACACACTCAGCAACCACTCTGCAATCCACCATTCACCATGCAGGCACAACTCCAGCCATGCTCTATACACACATGCACACACACACACACACAGACACAGTACTTACCAATTGACGAGTCATCTCTGACTTACCTCTGCTTTGCCGCCATCAATCACCTGGTGCCGAGCCCGGGATTTGAACCCTGGTTGTCTGGCTGGAAGGCAGGAACTTACCCACTGGACCACACTGGCTTCCATGTCTTTAGCTTGTCAAATCGTCCCTATATCATGGCTGTGAATTATTCTCTGCAGTGGAAGCCATAAGCAATGACACCACGGCCTTTGTTTGGCTGATAGGGTCTCTTGCACAGTGAAAACCTATCAAGGAGTTGTAGCGCAGTGGCAACGTCAAGTGCCTTTGGTGCAGCAGGCTATTCCTATACAGGGGTTCAAATCCGGCCACCGGCCTTAAAAATGCTTTTAGATGGAAAAAATACAGCTTTTGATTTTTTTAATTTAGAAATATTATTTTTACTTTAAAAAAATTCAGGAACAATTTAAATATATTTTGTGCATTAATGGTCTAAATTTCGAAATTTTAAATCCGCCCCCCACCTCCTTTTGCTCAAGTAGGTAAAAAAAGAGCAAAGCCTTATCTTCATTTATCAATGTATTCGTTTTTTCTTCTAATTGGTGTTTTGGAGAAGCCAAATATGGCTGGGGGCGGCAAAACTAAGCTGTATTATGTGAGGAGGGTGCCATTCACAGAATAAAATAGGCTAATCATGGTTACGAAGTGTTCTCTGCAGTGGAAACCATGAGCAACGACATCATGGCCTTTGTGTGGCTGATAGGGTCTCGTGCACTGCTAAAACCCATGAAGGAGTTGTAGCGCAGTGGCAAGGTCAAGTGCCTTTGGTGCAGCAGACTATCCTTGTACAGGGGTTCGAATCCAGCCCATGCCATTAAAATGCCTTTAGTTGGAAAAAATATAGCTTTTGATTTTTTTTATTTAGAAATATTATTTTTACGTTAAAAAAATACAGGAACAATTGAAATATATTTTCTGCATTAATGGCCCGAATTTCGAAATTTTAAATCCGCCCCCACCTCCTTTTGCTCAAGTAGGTAAAATAGGAGCAGGCCTTATCTTCATTTATCAATGTATTCGTTTTTTTCATCTAATTGGTGTTTTGGAAAACTAAGCTGTATTATGTGAGGAGGGTGCCATTCACATAATAAAATAGGTTGAATAGTGTTGATTTTTCATTTTGAAATGCTGTGTAAGGTTGTGTGCAGGTGAAAGAGCCTTTATTAGCTGCAGTCAGAAGGTAGCATGTTGAATTTTTGAAGAGATAGAAAAGGACAAAGTCAGGCCTTTGGTTGACTATTTCTTCAAGATGCATGGTGCAGCAAGTGTAGGGATGGAGCAGCTGGCTTGCCATGGCACGGCATGGATTGGCCTGGCCTGGCATGGCCTGGCGTGCTGTGCTGCGCTGCGCTGTGCTGCGCCGTGCCATGGCAGGGCTCTGGGACTGGGACTTTAAACATCCCAATCTTAGTCTGCAGCCTTTACAGTAAGCCCACGAACGCCCAGGTTCTGTATAGAGGATGACTGCAGGTACTTTTGGACCCTGCTAAGTGAGGGTGGGGTCCTTATCTGAAGGCCTTCAGGCGGAAAAATCCTTAGACTAAGACAGTTTGGCAACTTTAGAAATCTGCTGAAGATCATTTGTTGAAGGTCGTATCACAGCAGAAGCTCAGCAAAGTAAGCATGGGAGAACATTATTTGCATAGGACAGCCCCTTTCTCAATCCAATTATTATGCTGCAGTTGCCATGTAGGATTACTAGAGGGCAGCAGTATGAACATAAATCCACAGAGAGGCTTTAAATCTGCTTGCTGAACTACCTCTTGTTCTTGTTGGTTTTTTAATGAGCCATTTAGAGTGGAGGACTGGAATGACTGAGTGAATGAGTATTGAGGAATGATTGGCCTGTATTTCTAGTGAAGGGGGTGCGGGATTTGGAAGGAAAACTACAAGATAAAAGTTCCAAGGCATAGATGCATGGAAGAATATTCACGCCAAAATGAATAAACTTACACCATCTCAAAGCTTCCATGTGCGATATGATTCTTTGCAGGATGAAAGATTTGCCATGTTTGGTTCATAAATGTGCACAGTTGGTGAGTCTCTTGCCAGAATATCAGTAGCACACTCTTTAGAAGTGTCCTTGCAGGCGAAATGTCAGGCACTCTTTTGGAGTTATGAGGCCTAGAAAAACCATCCAAAAGAGACCTTATAACGTGTCCTGCAATGGGACAATGAAATCATGGGGAGACCATCCCCCAAGAATCCTAACATGTTCCTTGTTTCTTCTCTCGATACCATAACCACAGGAGGCTTGAGCGAGGCATCTTTTGGTTGGTAATAGAAACTGTCAGAAACCTTCTCCCGAAGTCCTCTCCTCCCCCATTGCCCCTAACCTTTTGTGGTACCCCTGCCCCAAATGAAGGGCGCAATAAACAAGAATGTGGGTAGGCACCCCCCCACCCCACCCCACAAAAAAAACACACTGCATCAGTCTGAGCCTCTTGGCACCCCTTTGATAATGCACCACAACACCCCTTTTGACACTGCTCCCCAAAATTTGACTTCTTCCACACCCCCCCCCGAGATTGGAGGGTGTGTTATGGGGGGGGGGGGGGCATAAAAATGATGGGGTCCACCACCAAAACCCCATCCTTTGTAATCACCCCGTTTGGGTGCAAGGGGGTGGATTCTAACTTGTTCACCCCCATTGGCTCTGCTCCACAGTTCTCCCTCTCCTGCACGCCCTCTTGCTGTCTGGCCTAGACTGCTCCTGTACCTCTCACCCCTTCCTCTCCTGAATCCCTGGGACGTGACCCATTCTTGCTCTCTCCCCCTCGTTCCATCTATGCTGCCCCCCATCTTTCTCCTCTAAATCCCCCAACTACCTCTCTGCCTACCCCACCCCCAGGCTGCATCTTTTCCCCCTCTCTCAACCTGCCCTTCTTTCACCCCATCTCCACCTCTCTGAGCCTGCCCTTTTTGCTCTACCCCCCTCCAATTCCCCCGTAGGCTCCACCTAGTTCTCATCTCTCTGTCTTTCTTGCCCCCCACCACCCTCCTATGCTCCGCCTACTCCCAGAGCCTGCTCTTTCCCCCCCTAGGCTCCACCTACTCCCCCTCTCTCTGCCCTTCTTCTCCCCCCCTACTGCCCTCCTAGGCTCCACCTACTCCCCCTCTCTCCTCGCTGAGCCTGCCCTTCTTGCTCTGCCCCCCCCCCTAGGCTCCACCTAGTTCCCCTCTCTCTGCCCCCCCCACACCCCCTATCTCTGCCTGCCCTTTCACCCCCTCTCTGAGCCTGCCCTTCTTGCTCTGCCCCCCTAGGCTCCGCCTAGTTCCCCTCTCTCTGCCCTTCTTGCCCCCCTACTCCCACTCTCTGAGTCTGCTCTTCCTCCCCCCCCATTTCCCCCACTAGGCTCTGCCTATTTCCCCTCTCTCTGCCCCCGTACTGCCTTCCTAGGCTCCGCCTATTCCTCCTCTCTCTGCCTGCCCTTCTTGCCCACCCCTACTGCCCTCCTACTCCCCCTCTCTCAGCCTGCCCTTCTTGCTTACCCCCCCTCCTTACTCACCACCTATACTCCCTCTCTTCCCACTCTGGACCTATCCTTGCCCCTTCTGCGTGTGTGCACACACACTCAGCAACCACTCTGCAATCCACCATTCACCATGCAGGCACAACTCCAGCCATGCTCTATACACACATGCACACACACACACACACACACAGACACACAGACACAGTACTTACCAATTGACGAGTCATCTCTGACTTACCTCTTCTTTGCCGCCATCAATCACCTGGTGCCGAGCCCGGGATTTGAACCCTGGTTGTCTGGCTGGAAGGCAGGAACTTACCCACTGGACCACACTGGCTTCCATGTCTTTAGCTTGTCAAATCGTCCCTATATCATGGCTGTGAATTATTCTCTGCAGTGGAAGCCATAAGCAATGACACCACGGCCTTTGTTTGGCTGATAGGGTCTCTTGCACAGTGAAAACCTATCAAGGAGTTGTAGTGCAGTGGCAACGTCAAGTGCCTTTGGTGCAGCAGGCTATTCCTATACAGGGGTTCAAATCCGGCCACCGGCCTTAAAAATGCTTTTAGATGGAAAAAATACAGCTTTTGATTTTTTTAATTTAGAAATATTATTTTTACTTTAAAAAAATTCAGGAACAATTTAAATATATTTTGTGCATTAATGGTCTAAATTTCGAAATTTTAAATCCGCCCCCCACCTCCTTTTGCTCAAGTAGGTAAAAAGAGAGCAAAGCCTTATCTTCATTTATCAATGTATTCGTTTTTTCTTCTAATTGGTGTTTTGGAGAAGCCAAATATGGCTGGGGGCGGCAAAACTAAGCTGTATTATGTGAGGAGGGTGCCATTCACAGAATAAAATAGGCTAATCATGGTTACGAAGTGTTCTCTGCAGTGGAAACCATGAGCAACGACATCATGGCCTTTGTGTGGCTGATAGGGTCTCTTGCACTGCTAAAACCCATGAAGGAGTTGTAGCGCAGTGGCAAGGTCAAGTGCCTTTGGTGCAGCAGACTATCCTTGTACAGGGGTTCGAATCCAGCCCATGCCATTAAAATGCCTTTAGTTGGAAAAAATATAGCTTTTGATTTTTTTTATTTAGAAATATATTTTCTGCATTAATGGCCCGAATTTCGAAATTTTAAATCCGCCCCCACCTCCTTTTGCTCAAGTAGGTAAAATAGGAGCAGGCCTTATCTTCATTTATCAATGTATTCGTTTTTTTCATCTAATTGGTGTTTTGGAAAACTAAGCTGTATTATGTGAGGAGGGTGCCATTCACATAATAAAATAGGTTGAATAGTGTTGATTTTTCATTTTGAAATGCTGTGTAAGGTTGTGTGCAGGTGAAAGAGCCTTTATTAGCTGCAGTCAGAAGGTAGCATGTTGAATTTTTGAAGAGATAGAAAAGGACAAAGTCAGGCCTTTGGTTGACTATTTCTTCAAGATGCATGGTGCAGCAAGTGTAGGGATGGAGCAGCTGGCTTGCCATGGCACGGCATGGATTGGCCTGGCCTGGCATGGCCTGGCGTGCTGTGCTGCGCTGCGCTGTGCTGCGCCGTGCCATGGCAGGGCTCTGGGACTGGGACTTTAAACATCCCAGTCTTAGTCTGCAGCCTTTACAGTAAGCCCACAAACGCCCACGAACGCCCAGGTTCTGTATAGAGGATGACTGCAGGTACTTTTGGACCCTGCTAAGTGAGGGTGGGGTCCTTATCTGAAGGCCTTCCGGCGGAAAAATCCTTAGACTAAGACAGTTTGGCAACTTTAGAAATCTGCTGAAGATCATTTGTTGAAGGTCGTATCACAGCAGAAGCTCAGCAAAGTAAGCATGGGAGAACATTATTTGCATAGGACAGCCCCTTTCTCAATCCAATTATTATGCTGCAGTTGCCATGTAGGATTACTAGAGGGCAGCAGTATGAACATAAATCCACAGAGAGGCTTTAAATCTGCTTGCTGAACTACCTCTTGTTCTTGTTGGTTTTTTAATGAGCCATTTAGAGTGGAGGACTGGAATGACTGAGTGAATGAGTATTGAGGAATGATTGGCCTGTATTTCTAGTGAAGGGGGTGCGGGATTTGGAAGGAAAACTACAAGATAAAAGTTCCAAGGCATAGATGCATGGAAGAATATTCACGCCAAAATGAATAAACTTACACCATCTCAAAGCTTCCATGTGCGATATGATTCTTTGCAGGATGAAAGATTTGCCATGTTTGGTTCATAAATGTGCACAGTTGGTGAGTCTCTTGCCAGAATATCAGTAGCACACTCTTTAGATGTGTCCTTGCAGGCGAAATGTCAGGCACTCTTTTGGAGTTATGAGGCCTAGAAAAACCATCCAAAAGAGACCTTATAACGTGTCCTGCAATGGGACAATGAAATCATGGGGAGACCATCCCCCAAGAATCCTAACATGTTCCTTGTTTCTTCTCTCGATACCATAACCACAGGAGGCTTGTGCGAGGCATCTTTTGGTTGGTAATAGAAACTGTCAGAAACCTTCTCCCGAAGTCCTCTCCTCCCCCATTGCCCCTAACCTTTTGTGGTACCCCTGCCCCAAATGAAGGGCGCAATAAACAAGAATGTGGGTAGGCACCCCCCCACCCCACCCCACAAAAAAAACACACTGCATCAGTCTGAGCCTCTTGGCACCCCTTTGATAATGCACCACAACACCCCTTTTGACACTGCTCCCCAAAATTTGACTTCTTCCACACCCCCCCGAGATTGGAGGGTGTGTTATGGGGGGGGGGGGCATAAAAATGATGGGGTCCACCACCAAAACCCCATCCTTTGTAATCACCCCGTTTGGGTGCAAGGGGGTGGATTCTAACTTGTTCACCCCCATTGGCTCTGCTCCACAGTTCTCCCTCTCCTGCACGCCCTCTTGCTGTCTGGCCTAGACTGCTCCTGTACCTCTCACCCCTTCCTCTCCTGAATCCCTGGGACGTGACCCATTCTTGCTCTCTCCCCCTCGTTCCATCTATGCTGCCCCCCATCTTTCTCCTCTAAATCCCCCAACTACCTCTCTGCCTACCCCACCCCCAGGCTGCATCTTTTCCCCCTCTCTCAACCTGCCCTTCTTTCACCCCATCTCCACCTCTCTGAGCCTGCCCTTCTTGCTCTACCCCCCTCCAATTCCCCCGTAGGCTCCACCTAGTTCTCATCTCTCTGTCTTTCTTGCCCCCCACCACCCTCCTATGCTCCGCCTACTCCCAGAGCCTGCTCTTTCCCCCCCTAGGCTCCACCTACTCCCCCTCTCTCTGCCCTTCTTCTCCCCCCCTACTGCCCTCCTAGGCTCCACCTACTCCCCCTCTCTCCTCGCTGAGCCTGCCCTTCTTGCTCTGCCCCCCCCCCCCTAGGCTCCACCTAGTTCCCCTCTCTCTGCCCCCCCCACACCCCCTATCTCTGCCTGCCCTTTCACCCCCTCTCTGAGCCTGCCCTTCTTGCTCTGCCCCCCTAGGCTCCGCCTAGTTCCCCTCTCTCTGCCCTTCTTGCCCCCCTACTCCCACTCTCTGAGTCTGCTCTTCCTCCCCCCCCATTTCCCCCACTAGGCTCTGCCTATTTCCCCTCTCTCTGCCCCCGTACTGCCTTCCTATGCTCCGCCTATTCCTCCTCTCTCTGCCTGCCCTTCTTGCCCACCCCTACTGCCCTCCTACTCCCCCTCTCTCAGCCTGCCCTTCTTGCTTACCCCCCCTCCTTACTCACCACCTATACTCCCTCTCTTCCCACTCTGGACCTATCCTTGCCCCTTCTGCGTGTGTGCACACACACTCAGCAACCACTCTGCAATCCACCATTCACCATGCAGGCACAACTCCAGCCATGCTCTATACACACATGCACACACACACACACACAGACACAGTACTTACCAATTGACGAGTCATCTCTGACTTACCTCTGCTTTGCCGCCATCAATCACCTGGTGCCGAGCCCGGGATTTGAACCCTGGTTGTCTGGCTGGAAGGCAGGAACTTACCCACTGGACCACACTGGCTTCCATGTCTTTAGCTTGTCAAATCGTCCCTATATCATGGCTGTGAATTATTCTCTGCAGTGGAAGCCATAAGCAATGACACCACGGCCTTTGTTTGGCTGATAGGGTCTCTTGCACAGTGAAAACCTATCAAGGAGTTGTAGCGCAGTGGCAACGTCAAGTGCCTTTGGTGCAGCAGGCTATTCCTATACAGGGGTTCAAATCCGGCCACCGGCCTTAAAAATGCTTTTAGATGGAAAAAATACAGCTTTTGATTTTTTTAATTTAGAAATATTATTTTTACTTTAAAAAAATTCAGGAACAATTTAAATATATTTTGTGCATTAATGGTCTAAATTTCGAAATTTTAAATCCGCCCCCCACCTCCTTTTGCTCAAGTAGGTAAAAAAAGAGCAAAGCCTTATCTTCATTTATCAATGTATTCGTTTTTTCTTCTAATTGGTGTTTTGGAGAAGCCAAATATGGCTGGGGGCGGCAAAACTAAGCTGTATTATGTGAGGAGGGTGCCATTCACAGAATAAAATAGGCTAATCATGGTTACGAAGTGTTCTCTGCAGTGGAAACCATGAGCAACGACATCATGGCCTTTGTGTGGCTGATAGGGTCTCGTGCACTGCTAAAACCCATGAAGGAGTTGTAGCGCAGTGGCAAGGTCAAGTGCCTTTGGTGCAGCAGACTATCCTTGTACAGGGGTTCGAATCCAGCCCATGCCATTAAAATGCCTTTAGTTGGAAAAAATATAGCTTTTGATTTTTTTTATTTAGAAATATTATTTTTACGTTAAAAAAATACAGGAACAATTGAAATATATTTTCTGCATTAATGGCCCGAATTTCGAAATTTTAAATCCGCCCCCACCTCCTTTTGCTCAAGTAGGTAAAATAGGAGCAGGCCTTATCTTCATTTATCAATGTATTCGTTTTTTTCATCTAATTGGTGTTTTGGAAAACTAAGCTGTATTATGTGAGGAGGGTGCCATTCACATAATAAAATAGGTTGAATAGTGTTGATTTTTCATTTTGAAATGCTGTGTAAGGTTGTGTGCAGGTGAAAGAGCCTTTATTAGCTGCAGTCAGAAGGTAGCATGTTGAATTTTTGAAGAGATAGAAAAGGACAAAGTCAGGCCTTTGGTTGACTATTTCTTCAAGATGCATGGTGCAGCAAGTGTAGGGATGGAGCAGCTGGCTTGCCATGGCACGGCATGGATTGGCCTGGCCTGGCATGGCCTGGCGTGCTGTGCTGCGCTGCGCTGTGCTGCGCCGTGCCATGGCAGGGCTCTGGGACTGGGACTTTAAACATCCCAGTCTTAGTCTGCAGCCTTTACAGTAAGCCCACAAACGCCCACGAACGCCCAGGTTCTGTATAGAGGATGACTGCAGGTACTTTTGGACCCTGCTAAGTGAGGGTGGGGTCCTTATCTGAAGGCCTTCCGGCGGAAAAATCCTTAGACTAAGACAGTTTGGCAACTTTAGAAATCTGCTGAAGATCATTTGTTGAAGGTCGTATCACAGCAGAAGCTCAGCAAAGTAAGCATGGGAGAACATTATTTGCATAGGACAGCCCCTTTCTCAATCCAATTATTATGCTGCAGTTGCCATGTAGGATTACTAGAGGGAAGCAGTATGAACATAAATCCACAGAGAGGCTTTAAATCTGCTTGCTGAACTACCTCTTGTTCTTGTTGGTTTTTTAATGAG